>NC_134483.1:477879365-478041865 GCF_040206685.1 Ascaphus truei
CCACACTCTCTCTCTCTCTCTCTCCCCCACTCTCTCTCTCACCCACACTCTCTCTCTCCCCCACTCTCTCTCTCTCCACTCTCTCTCTCTCTCCCCCACACTCTCTCTCCCCCACACTCTCTCTCCCCCACACTCTCTCTTCCCCACACTCTCTCTCCCCTACACTCTCTCTCTCCACACTCTCTCTCCCCCACACTCTCTCTCTCTCACACTCTCTCTCTCTCCCTCACACTCTCTCTCTCTCCCCCACACTCTCTCTCTCTCTCTCCCCCCACACTCTCTCTCCCACACTCTTCTCTCTCCCCCACACTCTCTCTCTCCCCTACTCTCACTCTCTCTCCCCACACTCTCTCTCTCTCCCCCACACTCTCTCTCCCCCACACTCACTCTCTCTCTCTCTCTCTCTCTCTTCTCCCCCCACACACTCTCTCTCTCCTCCCACACTCTCTCTCTCCCCCACACACACTCTCTCTCTCTCCCCCACACTCTCTCTCTCTCTCCCCCACACTCTCTCTCTCTCCCCCACACACTCTCTCAAACTCTCTCCCCCACACACTCTCTCTCCCCCCCACACTCTCTCTCTCTCCCCCGCACACTCTCTCTCTCTCCCCCGCACACTCTCTCTCTCCCCACACTCTCTCTCCCACACTCTCTCTCTCCTTCTCTCTCTCCCCCACACTCTCTCTCTCCCACACACTCTCTCTCTCCCCACTCTCTTTCTCTCTCTCCCCCACACACCTCTCTCTCTCTCTCTCCCCCACTCTCTCTCTCTCCCCCACTCTCCCTCTCTCCCCACTCTCTCTCTCCCACTCTCTCTCTCTCCCCCACACTCTCTCTCTCTCCCACACACTCTCTCTTCCCCACACTCTCTCTCCCCCACACTCTCTCTCCCCCACACTCTCTCTCCCCCACAGTCTCTCTCCCCCACACTCTCTCTCTCCCCCACACTCTCCCTCTCTCCCTCACACTCTCTCTCTCCCCCACACTCTCTCTCTCTCCCACACTCTCTCTCTTTCCCCCCACACACTCTCTCTCTCTCCCCCACACTCTCTCTCTCCCCCACACTCTCTCTCTCCCCACACTCTCTTGCTCTCCCCCACACACTCTCTCTCTCCCCCACACACTCTCTCTCTCCCCCCACACTCTCTCTCTCTCTCTACCACACACTCTCTCTCTCTCCCCCACACACTCTCTCTCTCTCTCCCCCCCGCACACTCTCTCTCTCTCCCCCACACTCTCTCTCCCCCCACTCTCTCCCTCTCTCTCTCCCCCACACTCTCTCTCCCCCACTCTCTCCCTCACACTCTCTCTCTCTCTCCACACTCTCTCTCTCTCCCCACTCTCTTTCTCTCTCTCTCCCCCACACACTCTCTCTCTCTCTCCCCCCACTCTCTCTCTCTCTCTCTCTCTCTCTCTCTCTCTCTCTCTCTCTCTCTCTCTCTCTCTCTCTCACTCTCTCTCTCTCTCCCCCACTCTCTCCCTCTCTCTCTCCCCCACACTCTCTCTCTCCACACTCTCTCTCTCCCCACTCTCTTTCTCTCTCTCCCCCCCACTCTCTCTCTCTCCCACTCTCTCTCTCTCCCCCACTCTCTCTCTCTCTCTCTCTCTCTCTCTCTCTCTCTCTCTCTCTCTCCCCCACACTCTCTCTCTCTCTCCCACACTCTCTCTCTCTCCCCCACACTCTCTCTCTCTCTCCCCCACACTCTCTCTCTCTCTCTCCCCCACACTCTCTCTCTCTCTCCCCCACTCTCACTCTCTCTCCCCCACACTCTCTCTCTCTCTCCCACACTCTCTCTCTCTCCCCCACACTCTCTCTCTCTCTCCCCCCACACTCTCTCTCTCTCCCCCACACTCTTGTTCTCTCTCTCCCCCACACACTCTCTCTCTGTCACCCACACTCTGGATCTGAATATCTTACAATAAATACATTTATGTCAAAAACAAATGTTGTTCTGACTAGGAATTTATTAAATGTATTTTATTTATATATTTTATTTTAAAGCGGGGCTGGGGGCGGGGTTGGGGGCGGGACTAGGGTTGGGAGGCGGGACTATGGCTGGGGTTGGGGGCGGGACTAGGTGGCGAGTAGATTTTTTGGTTGGGCGAGTAGATTTTTGGGTGATTTGTCGAACACTGTGTATATATATATATATATATATATATATATATATATATATATATATGTAAGACAAAAAGGGACAGCGCGGGCTGCATATTGTAAAGGGTTTCAGGTTTTAATATCACAAGCTAAAATCAGGTCACTTACAACAATTCAGTAAAATAAGCTTCAGTCCTCTGTTGTGTGCCTTCCGGTATGGGGCTCCAAATCTCATGGCTGGGAACGTGTGTCTCCTACTGCTTCACAGCCGGGTATCTCAAGTGTTGTGCATCCACACACAGGTCACCCGGCTACACCAATATCACTCCTCCATGTCCCACAGCTCCCCTCCGTAGTTACAAAGCACTATACAGCAGGCTCCTGGCACAGCCAATGGCAACACACTTTACGTCACTTCGGTTATGGCGGAGTGGTATTGCTATAGCCGGGGGACCTGTGTAGTCCGTAGCCGTGGTAAAGAAGAGGAGAGCGGGAGACCAGTGATGGGCCGAGGTCCAGGGTCCAAGAGGGCAGAGGTTCGGGTCTGAGCTGGGGCCACAATGAGAAGGCACAAGACAAGGTACAGCACAGCAATGAGCAGTAGTAGCAAGCACAAAACAGAAACAATATTCTATGCTCAGCAATCAACAGAGGGCTGATTTACAGTTAAAGGGACAGGATCCAATGAGAGGTTCCCAGGAGTGGTGATGTCAGATGTAGGTAGAGCAGCTATAGGAGGAGGTTGGATGAAGGGCAGGTGAGATACTGCTTAATCTGATACCGGCATCAGCTGGTGCACGGCGTGTTGGTATATGAGTGGCGTGGCGGGCGCGTGCATGAGGAGCGCTGCGCAGGGGTAGCGTGCCGTTGGCGAGCCAGTTCGCCATGATAATGTCCCAAGGTGGAGAACCCACAATCTCCCTGGCAATAGCTCGTGACGCGCCCGTGACATAGGGCAGCCCTAATTTGTAGGTAATGTTCCAGCTCATGCACAGAAAAATATCCCAGTTTCGGAGATAGTTTTACTTTCTATGCATTTGATTAAGTTTAATACTGAGGCGATGTAGACTGGAGATGTACAGAGACCAGCGTGAAAGGAAGGCAAATGTCCTGGTCAGTTCTCTTTAAAGAGTTTACAGGGAAACAATTCACAAGCCACCGGCCACCACAGCGTCAACACAGCCACAGGCTGTTTGACGGTGGATGTCATCAATAATCAGGATTGTCCCTTCTTTCCATCTTTGAAATTTAGTAACCTTATTGCTGACAACACCAGTATATAAGCAGAGCAAGTTCGTATTTGGCAAATATTACCTTATCTGTTTGAAATATATATATATTTTTATACATTTCATCCCTTATTTTGTGTGTGCCAATATGTCTCATCACAGAACAGAAGTTGTAAAAATAATAAGTGTACACATTAAAAAAAAATATGCATGGATTAAACTGGCAATAAAGTGGTAATGGATTTAGAGATTTTGCAATATGCAGCTGACCAGCCAACAGTAATAAATAGCCTGAGAAAGGATAGATGTTGTGTGTTAATAATTATAAAGACTGTGGGGTTTTTTTTGCCAATAACTTCAGAGTGAATCTTATTTCCCATTTCTTAGCCATCTGGAATACTCAATATGGAATGAACTCACTTTTTCCACTTGAAATCCAGTGAGATAGTCTGTGTTATTCTGCTCTTGGACTTGATATAAATTCCAAACATTAAACATCATTTAGGTATAAGCCAAGAGTATTTATTACAAAACAAAAATTATTATTACAATGCTGACGTTACCCCATTTTTTGCGTTGTAATTCTGAATATTTTGCTGATCAATCTTCTGAGACTTAATAGATTTCTTTACAGATATAACTTTTCTGTGCTACACCAAATTGTGAACCCTGATCAAGTACGCAAGGCCCTGAGAGGCACTTGTAAAAATACTCTGAATTTGGCTAATTTAAACAGAATTTAGCAAAATTGGCAGTATATACTTTGCAGCCCATCTCCAAGTAACCCATACTTTGCACTTTGCTGACGTTTGCTCATTTTTGTGTCAAAAACATGGCAGCTATCACCTGGTTTGCAAATGTCAGAGATAATCGTGCTTACAGTTAGGTCCGGAAATAATTGGACACTGTAACAATTTTCATAATTTTGGCTCTGTAAGCCACCACAATGGATTTGAAATGAAACAACTGAGATGCAATAGAAGTGCAGACTTTCAGCTTTAATTCAAGGGGTTGAACAAAAATATCGTATGAAATGTTTAGGAATTGCAACCATTTTCACACACAGTCCCCTTATTTCAAGGGCTCAAATGTAATTGGACAAATTAACACAATCATAAATAAAATGTTCATTTTTAATACTTTGTTGAGAATCTTTTGCAGGCAATGACTGCTTGACGTCTGGAATGCATGGACATCACCAAATGCTGGGTTTCCTCCTTTGTGATGCTTTGCCAGGCCTTTACTACAGCTGTCTTTAGTTGTTGTTTGTTCGTGGGTCTTTCTGCCTTATGTTTTGTCTTCAGCAAGTGAAATGCATGTTCGATCAGGTTGAGATCAGGTGATTGACTCGGCCATTGCAGAATATTCCACTTCTTTGCCTTAAAAAACTCCTGGGTTGCTTTCGCAGTATGTTTTGGGTCATTGTCATCTGTAAAGTGAAGGGCCGTCCAATCAACTTCACTGAATTTGGCTGAATCTGAGCAGATAATATATCCCTATACACTTCAGAATTCATCCGGCTGCTTCTGTCTTCTGTCACATGATCAATAAACACTAGTGACCCAGTGCCATTGTAAGCCATGCATGCCCATGCCATCACACTGCCTAACGGTGTTTTACAGATGATGTGGTATGCTTCGGATCATGAGCCGTTCCAAGCCTTCTCCATACTTTTTTCTTCCCATCATTCTGGTACAGGTTGATCTTAGTTTCATCTGTCCAAAGAATGCTGTTCCAGAACTGGACTGGCTGTTTTAGATATTATTTGGCAAAGTCTAACCTGGGCTTTCTATTCTTGAGGCTTATGAATGGTTTGCACCTTGTGGTGAACCCTCTGTATTTGCTCTCGTGAAATCTTCTGTTTATGATAGACTTCGATAATGATATGCCTACCTCCTGGAGAGTGTTCTTCACTTGGCTGGATGTTGTGAAGGGGTTTTTCTTTAACATGGAAAGGATCCTACGATCATCCACCACTGTTGTATTCCGTGGACGTCCAGGCCTTTTTGTGTTGCTGAGCTCACAGTGCGTTCTTTTTTTCTCAGAATGTACCAAACTGTTGATTTGGCCACTCCCAATGTTCCTGCTATCTCTCTGATGGATTTTCCTTTTTTTTGCAGCCTAAGGATGCCCTGTTTCACTTGCATTGAGAGCTCCTTTGACCGCATGTTGTGGGTTCACAGCAACAGCTTCCAAATGCGAATGCCACAACTGGAATCAACTCCAGACCTTTTACCTGCTTAATTGATGATGAAATAACGAAGGAATAGCCCACACTTGTCCATGAAACAGCTTTTGAGTCAATTGTCCAATTACTTTTATTCCCTTGAAAAAGAGGGGGCTACATATTAAAGAGATGTAATTCCTAAACCCTTCCCCCAATTTGGATGTGAATACCCTCAAATTAAAGCTGATAGACTGCACTTTAAGCCCATATTCATTATTTAACTGTAACTTTAATTTATTTTGGTACACAGCCGAAATAACAAAACTTGCATTAGTGTCCAATTATTTACGGACCTAACTGTATATCTAGCCAGGGACACTATTCCCAGTGATTAAACAACAGAATATAAGTCAATGATGATGTTGCTGGTATTTGCACCAAAGAACACACCGGCAACAATAAAGACTTGCTACACCTGCACTTACATTATGGGAAGTATAACATGATTATATCTGAGGGGTAAAGCAGTTAACAGTGTAAAGCTTTCACCAATAACATTAAGGTTTTACAATTAACATTAATTGTAAATACTAGAAATTCGGGGGAATGTCTTGGGGGCCAGCAATATGGCTGCTTAAAAACAGTGCCGTTTATACACTGAAACTACTGTACACCTATATAGCCATGGCATGACCAGACTATCTTTCTGCCCTCCTGTCATGTAAGCCCTAGTAGCTACAGGCAGTGACAGGCTATATTTTGGGGTTTACCCCCCTCCTCACGCAGCCTTCCTGAGTGGCAGGAGAGGAGGTGACACCGGGTCTGTGTTGCAGCCAATCATGGTGCAGACCCTGTGCCCTCCCCTTTCTGCATCATGGAGGATGCATTTCAAATTAAAGTCAGTGTCCTTCCCACCCGGGGAAGAGAGAGGAGCTCAAGCCCCTCCTGGGGCTGAGAGAACCCAAGATCTTTGCAGAGCACAAGGCCTCACTATTACCTGCTGACCAGCACAATCCAGGGGTCTGGAACCCATTCTCCACAATGATGCAAACGCTGTGATACCTCCAGCAGTGGCTGCACCAAATAAAGATCATTTTTATATACTTCTGACTAAGTCGCAGTCTATTGGGCAGAAGTATAGAAGAAAAGACTGTCATAGCAGGGACTGCTCCAGCTCTGCTGGAGCCTACTGTGACTGGAGGTGCTGTCACCAATGAAAAGAACCTGAGGATCACCTAAAGCAGGCCTGCACAACACGTAAAGCGAGAAGGGCCGAACTGCTCCAAGGAAACATTTTTTGGGCCGCACGGTAAAATCATCATCATCATCATCATCATCATCATCATCATCATCATCATCATCATCATCATCATCATCATCATCATCATCATCTCTCCTCCAGCACCTCTCATCATCATCATCCCCATATATCTCCCACAGCACCCGTCATCATCCTCTTCATATCTCCCCCAGAACCCCTCACTATCAACCTTTGCGATACTCCCCATCTATCTCTCATACCCCCATCTCTCCGCCTCACCCACACACATAATACTCCCCCTCCACATCAAACACACAATACCCCCCTGCACACCACACACATCCCACCCCCCCTGCACTTCACATCCTTCTCCCCCCTGCACCTCAAATCATTCTCCCCCCGTGCACCTCACATCATTCTCCCCCCCTGCACCTCACATCACTCTCCCCCCTGCACCTCACATCATTCTCTCCCCTGCTCCTCACATCACTCTCACCCCTGCACCTAACATCACTCTCCCCCCTGCACCTCACATCATTCTCCCCCCTGCACCTCCAATGACCCCCCCCTTCACCTCTAATCACCCCCCCTGCACCTCCAATCACCCCCTGCACCTCCAATCACCCTCCCCTGCACCTCCAATCACCCCCCCTACACCCCTAATGACCCTCCCCTGCACCTCCAATCACCCTCCCCTGCACCTCACATCACTCTCCCCCCTGCACCTAAGATCGCTCTCCCCCCTGCACCTCACATCATTCTCCCCCTGCACCTCCAATGACCCCCCCTGCACCTCCAATGACTCCCCCTTCACTTCCAATCACCCCCCTGCACCTCCAATCACCCCCTGCACCTCCAATCACCCTCCCCTGCACCTCCAATCACCCCCCCTACACCCCCAATGACCCTCCCCTGCACCTCCAATCACCATCCCCTACCCCTCCAATCAACCCCCCTGCACCTCCAATGACCCCCTGCACCTCCAATCACTCTCCCCTGCACCTCCAATCACCCCCTCCTGACACCTCCAATGACCACTCTGCAGCTCCAATCACCCCCCCTGCACCTCCAATCACCCCCCCCTGCACCTCCAATCACCCCCCTGCACCTCACCCCCTGCACCTCACATCACCCCTCCTGCACATCACCTCCCCTGCACATCACCCCCCTGCACATCACCTCCCCTGCACATCATCTCCCCTGCACATCACCTTCCCAGCACATCATCTCCCCTGCACATCACCCCCCCTGCACATCACCTCCCCTGCACATCATCTCCCCTTCACATCACCCCCCTTCACATCACCCCCCCTTCACATCACCCCCCTGCACATCACCCCCCTGCACATCACTCCCCCCTTCACATCCCCCCCTTCACATTACCCCCATTCACATCACCCCCCCTTCACATCACCCCCCCTTCACATCACCCCCCCTGCACCTCACTTCCCTGCACCTCACCTCACCCCCTGCACATATTCCCCCCTGCACATATCCCCCCCTGCACATATCCCCCCCTGCACATCACCCCCCTTTGCACATATCCCCCTGACCTCACATCACCCCCTGCACCTCCTCACCTCACATCAGCCCCTGCACCTCCCTTACACCTCCCCTCACCTCAGATCATGGCAGGACAGCGCTTGCTCGCAAGCAGTGGGCACCGGAATTGCCGCACTGCAAGAGCGTGCAGTCTTGAGAGCAGGCTGGGGGGGAGGAAGGGGAGGAGGGGGAGGAGGGGGAGGAGGGGGAGAGTGGGCTCGGCTCACGGGGGGAGGGAGAGGGAGCTCGGCTCGTGGGGAGAGGGTGCTCGGCCATCTCGAGGGGAGGGAGAGCGGACTCGGGAGGAGGAGGGGGGGAAAGCCGCCACCGCAACGGGCCGCACAGTGAACGGGCCGCGTGTTATGCAGGCCTGACCTAAAGCCTCAAGGACAATGTGCCCCACAACATCGCAGAAGCTCATCTCTCCTGGACCCTCACAGGTAACCAGCACCACACGGACCTGTAGCCCAGGCAAGATCTCCCAGAGAGGGGTGGGTGGAAGCAGTGCTACAGATACAGCGGCCGTTATTCGAACACTTCATGCGTTGTATACCTCGGAATACCCATTTAACCGCGAGTGATTTCTTCCAACCGTACCGCCTTAAGACGCGAGTGCAGAAAATGGCATTTTAGTGTTCTGGTTTTTAAACACCTGAAATTGACACAGTAGCACAGTAGCACAGTACTGTACACATTACAATTCATTCATTTCATTGCACACAAAGAAACATAATCCATTAAATTCAAACAAAGCAACCGCGATAAACACATGTGCCTGCGGCGATTGGCCGCATTAATGCCGCGTGGAGTACAGCAGCGCACACAAAAACGGCGCCTTGAATTGTTCAAATAACAGCCACTTCATCTGTACACCTAGAAAATACAGCAAATACTTACCTTAAAAATCCAAGTACTACGTAAGTACTGGAAATAGAAGCTCTTACCTTCAGGATGCCGGCAAAGCAGAAAGACAAATGGTGTCTCCTTAGGCAGCATCACGTGCTCCCTCTGAAATAGAGGAAGACTTATAATCAACTGCTAGGAACATCACAAAAGATGATTTGAAATACCCCTCAACAAAACAGATTTTACTTGTCTTAAGGCAGATTAGGCAAGCAATTAACTTCAAAGGGGCCTGACACAGCAGAATGTGGCAGAATTGTGGACCTGGAACAAGACCGGGAAATCTAGGTGAGTACATAGGAGATAATATAAAGCAAACTGGTGGAACAACAAACTCAAATACAGGAATTAAAATTACAGATAGAAGACCGGGTACAACACAACAATCTCTTGATAAGGGGGTCCATGAAACCACAGGAGATATGTAACTACACCCAAAAGTTGTCTGCTGCTATTTTGGGCATGTCTTCAGACAAAGAGATACTAGCGGACAGAGCACATTGTGTGCTCAGGTTTAGATCTAAAACAATGGAGGCGCCCTGATATATCAGGGGTTCGCAAAGTGGGGGGCGGGAGATTTTCCAGGGGAGGTGCGCGGCAGCTACACAGGTCTCGCACTCTCCCCCCAGGCATTTAAATGAAATGCCGGGTGGACTGCACGAGGCCTCCTGCAGCTACTTCTACCTGGTCTTCAGGGACACGTCACCATGGTAACCCGGCGGCAAGTGACGCAATGGGGTCACGTGATGTCGCATTGCCATGGCAACGTGATGTAGAATGAAAATGTTGTTTGTTGGCTTCTAACGTTTACAGTCGTATTAATAGTTTAATATACTGCTTTACTTTGCTTTTCACTGCTCTTTATTTTATGTGAGAAAATCTGTCATGTGATTTATATCCCTGATGACGTCATGAAAAACGGCGGGAGATTGGATACAGTTCATACTCGCTTGGACACTATGAGCCACAGCACCCATTGAACCAACATGTAATCCTCTGTCAGCTGGCCTGGGGAGACCGGTGCAGCTCGAGTACCAGCAGGACCTAAAGCGGGACAGGTGCCTTTTGTATTTACATGATGTAAAAGATCGTGGAAATTGTGAGTGCACTACTTACCTTTTAATGGATTTATAAAGAAAACGGAATTACACTATTGGGCGTGTTGCGTTTTCTTCTTCTTCTTTTCTATATTAATACGATCTATATACCTGAGAAGGATTTGGGACCACCAAAAGGATATGAATACCAAAATATTCTACACAAGGGTTTGTGCATGACAAGTCATAAGACATTTATTAAGATACCATATAATAAGAAACATGTCTAGATCACATTATTTATTTATTTTTTTATTTATAAAATATTTTACCAGGAAGTAATACATTGAGAGTAACCTCTCGTTTTCAAGTATGTCCTGGGCACAGAGTTAAGACAAATAATACATGTTTACAAATACAGTTACATAATATGCAGGGTATACATTATATACAAGACATTGCATGCACAGTTAAAGATAATTTATATTATGGGCGTATGAAACAGTTACAGACCAGATTAAAATGTGAACATGAACAGAACCATAATGTAGACGAATATGGGGCCTATTTTAGTAGCTCTGAAGTTGTCATAGCCAAACTGGACGGGTTTGCATGTTGAGAAGTCGCAGCATACTGTACAATGTGCGAAAAAATGAGGAGAGTGGGAGGGAGAGGAGATCCAATTTAGTAGGATTTCAAGTTGTATATACAGTATGTCTCTCAAACCTACCTGCAAATAAAGTAGGGAGAGATACCTGTGTTGAAAAAGAAACACACCGGAGGTACCTTGGGATATATGCTAATGGTTATGCAAGGCATATTTAAAGGAGTCACACCTCCTAAAATACTAGTGTCAGACACAACAGGATCAGAACCCACAACCTCTGCAACTCAGGATGTACTTTTGAGCTTTACTATTCAAACCTATAGCCCCCTCGCTCCCACGAGCTTCCTCCAAAAGCAGACCCTTTCCACTTCCTGATTACGGTTTCATTTTCCTTGTGCATGAAAAGGAGCACACCTGAGACACCTGGGATATGTGTGACAGTGGATATTCCCAGCGGATATTCCCAGTGGATATTTAGTTCAATGCTAAAGCTGCTGGCTTGCATAGCTGAAGTTGTGGGTTCTGATCTTGATGGTTCTGACACCAGTGCCACCTCCATATATTTTATGAGGTGTGACTCATTTAAATAGACTATACCAGTGGAATTAATGAGAATTGGCATCCCACTGGCCTAAGGAAAACTGTTTGCAGATAGCTAGTGCTTACTGCTTAATTGCAAGGCATTAATCCCCCAAAACAACTGTCTGTAATATCAATAACATCATGGTAAAAAGCAACAAAGTACACTGTACGAAGCACAAGTATCGTAAGTACAGTTCCTGCCTCAGTAATCATCATAAGGCTGATACTGACTTTGCCCAGTGAGAAGGTCCTTATACTCTGAGTGTGCAAACACCCCACACCACCTGTTACAGTGCTGAGGAGAGAACCATCAGCTTCCTCTTCACTGAGCAAAGCAAATAGGAATGAATGATAAAGTGTCTCACATTTTTGTAACTGAGTTGTTAACTTTTGTTGGAATTGTTGGGCATGCTATATTTTTTTGGTGGGATGTAAATCTTTACAATAAATTTTGGTGACTTTCTCTAAATAGTTGCGAAAATATTCACCAATGAACAGCAAGACATTTGTGTATTTCTAGTCAAAACATCACATAGGGCCTCATGCAGTAAGCGTCGATTAAGTGAAATCGGCAAGTTTACCGATTAGTCATGTTAATGGCGATTTTTCCTCTCCGTATGCAGTAAGTGCCGAATACATTCAAAATCAACCCGAAAACAAATCCGCCCACTCTCACGATGATTATCCGATCACACACAGGTGTATCGGCGTGCGTGGCAGGGTGCTGATAGGTTGCCCAACCACAAATCTTGCTGAATCAGGCGAAACAAGCATGTATTGGATTGCGCGCCATATTTAAAGGCAACGTGTACTGCTAATCATTCTCTGTGTTGTTGGGAGTGAGAGAGAGAGACGCACAGAGCTGGCTGATTGAACATTTGCATATTGACGGAGAGACTTGTTGTGTATTGGGTGAGCTTTGTCCATTGTTGTTTTGTTTACATCTTTGTCTTGTTTTATATGTGGAAGTGTTTCGTGTGATTGGCTGTACATTAGTTGTCTGTTTTTTGTGAGTGCTGGAAGTATGCCCGCAAAGCGTGGGAAGAGTGATGCTGGTGGGAGTGGGAGTGCTACTCGTGCGAGTACGCGTCGGAGTGAACGTACTGTTCAGGGGAGTGATGTTGCTGGTGCACCGAGTGGTGTTGCTGGGAGTGGGAGTGCTGGTGCTGGGAGTGGGAGTGCTGGTGCTGGGAGTGGGAGTGCTGTTGCTGGGAGTGGGAGTGCTGTTGCTGGGAGTGCTGTTGCTGTGAGTGGGAGTGCTGTTGCTGTGAGTGGGAGTGCTGTTGCTGGGAGTGGGAGTGTTGTTGCTGGGAGTGGGAGTGCTGTTGCTGGGAGTGGGAGTGCTGGTGCTAGGAGTGGGAGTGCTGGTGCTAGGAGTGGGAGTGCTGGTGCTAGGAGTGGGAGTGCTGGTGCTGTGAGTGCTGCTGGTGGCGCAGTTGCTGATGGGGTGTCTGGTGGTGGCGTGCTTGCTGGTGGGCAGCTTTTGGAGGCTCTTCCATTGGAAGAAGGAGAGTCCAGTCAGCACCAGCCAAGCTCTGACCCTAAACCTGCTCGGAAGAAACGTGTGGAGAAGCCACGTAATCCTCGCTTCAATGACCAGGAAAATACAGCTCTTGTCACTGGCATTCTGGAGCACTATGACAGTATATATGGACATTTACTAGGTAAGTGTACCTTTACATTTATTATTCAAATACATGTAATCCTAGGTCATCTGAGTTTTGTTCATATGCAAATATGGGTTCAGAATATCTTTCTATGTTAATTAGTCTGGAAACACAGCTTTTTATCATGCCTTCCAAGGACAACTAAACACAAGCGGTCAATTTGCCATAACTGCATACAATATGAATGCAACCTTGCTTACATGTATAGGTTTAGTAGTGAATGCTCATGTGCTTCACATATTACACATAAAACAGCATGTTTGCTATCTCTTGGAACAGCTAGCAGTGTAGGAAACTGGTGCTTCTATTATTAATCATTTACCTCATATATTTTATATGTTTTTCAAGGGCGGACAAGTTCAGCAAGCAGAAAAGAAATGTGGGACACAATAGTCATTGGTGTCAATGCGTGTGGGAATCATGTGAGGGACAAGCGGAATTGTCACAAGAGATTTGATGATATTAGGTCCAAATTGAAAAAGAAAATACAACACCAACGCGTGCATGCTACTGGCACTGGAGGTGGGCCGACACCACAACGTCTCATATTAAGTCCATTGGAGGAGCTGCTTCGGGCAAAATTACTTCCCGTCGTCGTGGAAGGCTTACCTGGTGACCGTGATATAGGAATTTACCCCTCACAATTTCCACCAGGTGAGAAATATTACTGTACTAGGCGTGTCGTTGCTTACAGTTATTTTGCATAGTTACACTGCTTTTTATACTGTCTTCACAATATAAGCATACCTGCATCTATATATGTATATGTCTGATTCTGTATATATATATATCTCAAAATAGACATATATGTTGTAGTCCTACTAAAAGCAGTAACTAATATAGCACGTGCCATTGCGTGCTCATTTACATGTGAATTCCCAAAATGCATTGCTGCAGTGGAAGCAATTGATGGTGGGCGAAGATGGGGAACAACAGGGTAGTACACATGTGTAACACATGTTAATCAGAAATTATTACTAGCTACAGGTACAGAACAGAAATATGTAGAATATTATTGTGTATTTTATTTATTTTACTCCGACAAACATGACATTACTGCCTATTTTAAGCATGCATCAAATATATTGCATGCAACGGCCTACAAACATCACTTGCACTAACACATCTATAGTTGTTTATGAAAAGGTCCATTTTTGCTTTAACTCATATACAGACAGCATAATGAGGCACACGTATCATATTTTATGTCATTGTTTTCATAACTTAAAAACTGCACACGACTATTTAGCTCATCTACCATTGTGTTAAAGCAGCTGCAATTAATATCTCATCACAGCATACACTTCAACAGAGGGGGTGGGGTTCAGCACACACACTAATTACAGCCTCATTTTAGGGTCAACTTAGTTCACACCATTTTCACCTGTTTCAAGTAATTGAAAGGTGTGGCTGATTAGGCTTTTTGGGGAAGGGAATACCGTTCTTACAACCTGACTAGCACAACTGAAGTTAATCACACTCATTTGAAAGCTTCACTTTAGCTACTAAATGCCCCAACAACTCATTACTTATCAAAGCGTACGTCACACATTAGTTCACTCATATCTATAGTTGAACTACTATCAACGACACATTATCACACACTGCATGTCTTGTCTTGTTGAGTGACAGCCACATTCAGGTGTGCCACATCTTATATTAATGTACCACACATATCCTGTACCAAAAACAAAACTTTGTGCAATATGACCACCTTCATGATAACCATTGTGAATGGTCATCTCATGATAGTTATGTACATTATGATACTGATATCACTACACAACATATGATTTTTATGTACAAATTTTATCTATTTATCCTCACGCATTACTGCAGGAACATAGTATGTTTTATGTTAGGGAACTCAAAAGTTCTAAGTACACAGGCATGTACATTGTTATTACAACTATTTATGTTCACTTTCACACACACATTTTGGGTTAAGGAAATGATGCTGTTAGGTACTCATAAATACAGAACATACAATAACTGTTTGTTCAATATTTACACATGTAAATGTAAAACTTATGTTATTGTTATATATAGTTGCCCCTGAAGGACATGTGTCACCTGAGACTGAACAAGTGTCTTCACCTGGGTCAGCCAGCTCAACACACCTAGAAGGTGAGTGTATCAGTTGGTGGCCATATAATATGTGCTCTTCTATATGTTATGTTGTCATGTTCATTATTTGTTTTGCACATCTTCTTTAAATAGGATTACTTAGTGTCAGTGAAAATGAAGTGTAAGGCAACTTGTATTGTGTTAGTGATGTTAACTATCATGTAGGAGTTGTGAGTTTACAGCAAGTTTTCATTCACTCATATTTCATACTGAGTCCAAACATTATTCTTAAGTCAAGGTAGTTTTTAATGTGAGGTTATAAAACGTATGGAAACATGTTAGTTGTTACTTATGACACAGTACAATTACATAGTAACACAGCAGAGATTAACATGCCATTTAATAATGTGTACATTTATTTGTAGAAC
Organism: Ascaphus truei; assembly: GCF_040206685.1. Classification (NCBI taxonomy): domain Eukaryota; kingdom Metazoa; phylum Chordata; class Amphibia; order Anura; family Ascaphidae; genus Ascaphus; species Ascaphus truei. Next base: position 477,894,954 of record NC_134483.1, read on the forward strand.
ATGATGAAGAGGATTTTGATGATGATGATGATGATGATGATGATGCCGCCGCCGCCGCCATAGACACACAAATACAAGCAAGTGACCATGAAGAGGTTCCAATTGAAACTGTTTTACCGCCAAAACGTCCAGCAAATACCACATATGATGCAATTGTAGCTTCTGAGGGAAAAATTGTGGAAGCAGAAAATCGTCGCCATTCTGACCTGATGACAGTGCTGGAAAGGATGATTGCACTGCAGGAAGAAACAGTTTCACAATTGGCACATCTCCACAGAGTCTTCATTGAAGTGCCTAAACAGTTGCAAAAAATCAACACCTCATTCGAAGCATTAGTTGTTCAGCAAACACAAGCTAATTACTGGAGAATGACTAATGTACCACAATTCAACACCTCACAGGCAGGATCTGTTCATGCAGGTCAGTTTTCACCACATTCATCTGATATTCATTCACCAGGCCCAAATGTTACCGGTCAAGTAGCAGACATTGCTGTGCAGGTTCCTGATGACATCCTACCGCTGCCATCTGTACAAATTCAGCAGCAGACACCTACAAAGGAGGCGACAAAAACAAAACAAGACACACATGAAACAGACCAACCATCACTTGTGCAGTGTCTACCAACTTGCTCACATGTGTCAGTGGGCACAAGCCCTGTCCGTGAACAGTCACTACCCAAAAGCCCTGTAGGTGAGTCACTGCCCAAAAGCCCTGTAGGTGAATCGCTGCCCAAAAGCCCTGTAGGTGAATCGCTGCCCAAAAGCCCTGTAGGTGAATCGCTGCCCAAAAGCCCTGTAGGTGAATCACTGCCCAAAAGCCCTGTAGGTGAGTCACTGGCCACAAGCCCTGTAGGTGAGTCACTGGCCACAAGCCCCGTAGGTGAACAGTCACTACCCAAAAGCCCTGTAGGTGAGTCACTGCCCAAAAGCCCTGTAGGTGAGTCACTGGCCACAAGCCCTGCCCGTGAAGTGCCAGAGGCCACTCAAAGTGGCTCTGTTGTACCTAAAGTTGGTGGCAAAAGAAAAAGGAAAATTCAAGAGACAACAAGCAGGCCTGTTACTCGCTCGCAAAAGGAACAAAAATTTTTTTTTTTTAAAATTCACAAAATATGTATTTGGCCTTGTTTTGTTGACTTCAGATTATCTAATTAATATTGTATGTATGCTGAAGACTGTGTTGTTTCCAAACTTTCAAGTATGTTCTTGTACACGTGAAGTTTTGGAAATGTTAACACTCCTAATTAATGAATAGTGTTATAAATATTGATGTATTAATCGTCTGTTCAGTAATGGTCCACCAGGAGCCAGTTGCTAAGTTTAGAGAAGCTGCCATTGGCTTTGCAGCAAAACATTGCATTTGGGTGTGTTAATTGATGTAATCATTGCATGTGCATATTATTTTCATGCAATTATAAAAGCACCTATTTAACTGCAAACATCTTTCTTGTACGTGTACAGCAGGATTTTGTGTTAAATATTACTTACCTTTGGTGGCCATTGTAATGTTGTCCTTTAATCATTTATGTGTTCTCACATCTCTGAATTGATACTAATATATATGTAGTATGTATTGATATATGCACACACACACACACACACACACACACACTGTGTGTGTGTGTGTGTGTGTGTGTGTGTGTGTGTGTGTGTGTGTGTGTGTGTGTGTGTGTGTGTGTGTGTGTGTGTGTGTGTGTGTGTATATAGTACTATCTAAACTGGTATAGATGTATTTACAAAAAACATACACTTCATGCTTCCTTGTGAAAACACACTATTTTAATAATACAGGCCTAATGTTTGACAACTATACTAAGTGTGAGCCTCTAACATTATTGGGTGCAAACAAATGTTTATGACTTAATTCACTCATGTTTATCACCATTTAAATAGGTTTCATACAAGGCCTACTTACTGCCATCAATATGTTGTGTGTACTCCTGCAATATAAAAAAAAAAAAAGATACATTATATATATATATATATATATATATATATATATATATATACATATATATATATATATATATATATATATATATATATATATATATATACATACACATACATACATACATATACATACATATACATATATACACACACACTATACATATAGTACAATATACACTTTATATATATATATATATATTTTTGTGAGAGAGATATATTTATATATATATAGATACACACGTATTTAAACTCATGCAGACAGGTAGTTAACCAGAATTTCAAATAAACACAGAAATGTATGTGGGAAAAAAACATTTCATTTTGCAGGTGTGTGTATTTACTGATATGGCTGTCTAAGCACTATTTTCACACAGTGCTCTTTGTTATTTTTCTAGAAAACTCAATGTTACTGAAATAAGTGTAGGAATGTTTTCACAAACGAGATAAAAAAATGATACATGTTTTTCCCACATTCGCCTATCACTAACCACAAAACTTAAACCAATTAAAAGGACACATCCAATTGGCGTTTGAAATAAGGAGTAAAAGTAGTTACTTTTGTTGACCTTGAAAACGAAACACAGGAATTTGTTAGCCATTGAGCAGAATCATTTTGATGAGCAAAGAAGACAGAACTGCACACATCTTTTGTGCTACTCTGACATGGCTGATGAATTCGTTAACCATATGAATCCCCTCTTAGGTTATAAGTACATGGTTTCAGAAGCAATTTTAAACAGTCGCGGACACAAAGCAAGCACACGCCAAATCTATGATTTGATTCGAGCTAAATATCCTTATTACCAAGACCGTAGGCATGCGCGGAATTTTAATTCCTCAATATGATTCACTTGATCAACTAATGACTTTTTTGAACGTGTGCTGGATAAGCTAGAACACACCTATGGTTTCTGGAAGATTGCAAAGGAAAAGCATTTTACCCTGAAAGAGGGCACATATATTGTTGTGAAAGGCATATTTATTCCTAATGCCAATAGCAATGGATCCGCTACTACTGTTCCGTGTGAATCGATACCTGCTGCAATATCTGCACCCTCCATTCCTGAAACCCACATTGTACAACAACAAAAGTACTATGATTATGTACACTGGCGACACACTTTATTCGAGCATGGCTAGTCCCACGAATTCGGGTATACCCGGGTGTATTGAGGTTTGTGACTGTTTTCTGCCCGAGTGCATTGAGGTATTTTCCAAGCAGGGATTGAAGCATTTTATTCCCGCTGGCTGCAATACTGCACAGTATATATATATATACTGAATTACAATTCATGAATTTATGCCATCTGGTAGACACGCGAAGCATTGCAGCCTATTAAATCCTAATCATTATCATTTAACAGATCAGCCGCCCGTCAGCCAGGCATGAACCCAGGCTGGGAAGGCAAACGCAACGGGGCTTGTCAGAGGTGAGGAGCGGCGCATTCCAGGTATCTGCCAGGTACATACTGGGTATTTGCTCGAATAAAGTGTGTCGGTGCAGTACCAAGCCTTTCAGCTGAAAATGCATTGGAATGGGAACCAGAAGAAATGAACCTACCTCCCGACCAATTGTTTGAAGAAAGCAGTGGCGATTCCTATGAGCGCTTCATGGAGGAGATGTGTGTCATACTGGATTCAGCGGGTGGGTCAAGCGTGGATGAAAATGCCTTGCATTTCTGGAGCGACCAGTTGCAGCCAGACGAACAGTTAATTCTAGAAGAATGGTAAATATAACAACCGTTATGCGTTGACTGTGCGTTTAAATGTTTTTTTTTTTTTTTTTTTTTAACCACCATTTTCCCTTTCAATGCGTGGATACAGCGTAACATTGCAGACTGCATAACATGTAGCGATCACAAAGAAATTGTTGCCGAATACAATATAGTATAACCTGAAAGAGTAGTACACATTGCTGACGGAATAAATATACGTACTTTCCTATCCCTTTAACCATATTAGCAACATTTTAACATAACTCTAACACATACCTGTTTTGTTATCATGCAACATTTAAAAGCGGGTCCACCACGTATGACGTGGGACCCTTGTCATGGCCCAAGGCGTCCTTAAAAAGGATTACGGATGTAAGTCCCGCCCCCAAGCGACGTGCGCGCCTCAAAGCCTATTGGCTGTCATGTTTTGTTATAGTAACGGTAACTGCAGTGTGTCATGTGTGCGGCTCAGTGTTTGTAGCCGTAAAGTGGGCGTTAGCCGAATGTTAATTGAGTGGGAGGAGTGTTAGCGTGCGTTTCACGCTGGTTTAACATGACGTCACACGTATTGCATTTGCGCATTGTGTTATCGGCCGTCCTTTCTGTCCAAACACGTCTGTTTAAAAAGAATACAGATGTACTCGTTTAGAACGAATGTAGTTTCGTATTCATTGTATTTGAAATAAAGATTTTATGTTTAATGGTATTTTCAAGATGTATTGAACGCACAACGTACGCTTTGTTTTGCGCATGCGCTAACAGTTAGTGCAGCCAAGCGTGAAGTGCGTGCGCACACTAAGATGTGCGCGCACATTTTTCAGTATACAGGCAACGTTCACATCATATACATAGTTATGCCTGCTACAAATTTAAAGAAACATTACATACTGATGTACACTTGTACTTCTAACATATAAGTGAGTGACGTGTGTATGTACACAATCATATAGAGCTGTGTAATGCGTTGTCACGGATACATATATAGTAAGGTGCCATATTTGACCATCATGTGTTTGCTGTATTTCAGAGATGTCGGGGAAGATACAATCGGATCAATGTATGATTTCAGAAGAGTCTACCTTTATATGAGATGATTGTGAGGAGGAGCCACCGACTACTATACTACATATGGAACTAATTTTATATTGCTTGCAGCGCTTATTAACAAACAATTAAAAATGTGATACCCTTATGCCTATATTGCATAAGCACTTAATTAACATAATGATGTTGCAAAATAGTGCCTCATGAATTTTTATTGAGTGTTCTTTAATGACTACTATCATTTTATGGCATGGTGTGTTTTATATATAACAACCATTCCCACTCTGCTAACACATTTGTGAATTCTATTGTGTAATGGAACGTATGACTGTCGAAACTATGTAACAATAATAATAATAATAATAATTATAATATGAGCATGTTCATGTATAGCGCTGCTAGTTGTACACAGCGCTTTACAGACACATTTTTCAGGCTGAGGTCCCTGGCCCGTGGAACTTACAATTTATTTTTTGCCGCCTGAGGCACAGGGAGATAAAGTGACTTGCCCAAGGTCACAAGGAGCCGACACCGGGAATTGAACCAGACTCCCCTGCTTCAAACTGTCAGTGCCAGTGTGTGTCTTTACTCACTGAGCCACTCCTTCTCCCAATGTAAAGGACACTTACAACCAACTAGCCATTTATTGTTTAAAATCTCTTGTTACATGGGTATGTTGATAAAATGGTTTGGGACTGTAGCAAATAATGTTATTGGCCAGATGTTGTGGTCCCCTACAATGCATGATGTTCTGAATATGACATCAACATCATGTAATGAAGTACGTTTCTGTGTATATTTCATTAACCTAACTAACTATAGTTTACTGTGTTTATTAAACGTTCTAAAAATACATAGTATAGTCAATATGATGATATAAGCTACCATAATAAAGCTGGTGTTATCATTTGTCGGTGTTATACATGGATCCTACACAAATTGATACAGACACAAACAGTTGTCTTACAAAGTGTGTCTATGCTAATGTGCACGTGATTGACGTTACAATTGTGAGAATACTTGATAATTATCATCATGATAATGATGAAGTGACGTGATTTATATTGCAAAAATATTACCAACATTGTCATATTGGTAAATTATAAATGCTAAATGACAGTAACATTAGCGACAAATTTGTCTTCTCTGTTAACAGTTTAACACTTGGTACATGTAGGACACATCGACACACGTGTGACTTATACATACACATGTCACAAATTTAAATTAATGTTGACTATTAATTCCTAGCATTACAAAACACCAACATTGCTAAATATAAGATGTAGTACGCATTGTTGTGATTGCAGGCATTCATGCATGGAGTTTTATGATCAGTCAATTTCATCCGTGATGAATGATCTCCCGTAAGTAAAGAAATAACTACAGTTATCCCCTTGTCTCCAAACACCTCTATATTACATTAATGGAATTTATAAGGAAACATACATAAAATGTGATGAAATGGGAGTAATCATTTTCTAATACAATGCACATGAAAGCTCAAGAGTAGCTAAATGCATATACATGATACAGAAAGTACATATATGTAACATTTGTGTTTAAACCAATATGTTGGGTTTTGACTTCAAATAATTATAGGAAGATTGATGTAGGCACATCTTATGAGAGATGTCAGCAAATATACATACCATGATCAGTCATACTGGAGATATACCTATAATGCAAAGGAACAATATATAAATTGCAAAGATTGACATGCCATCTTCAGTACCGTAAACAACACAGCAAAGTGTGTATTTGGTGTTAAATGTGCAACACCATGTATATTTCATGACATTCAAAATGTAAATCAGGCTGGTGTACACATCATATGGATGTACATGTTACACTGCACCAATAACATTGTATGTAAGCATACTAGAAGCATGAATGAGTATGGGCATAATATGTGTATTGTGTTAGCATAAGGAACAACACAAGGCTAAAATATTAGTGCTTTGTTACCCCAGTTTTATTCACATACACACAACTAAAGTACAATTGAAGAGGGATTATATAACCTGTGCAACAATAACATACCGGTGCCACATCCCTTTGTGCACACAGCAGAGAAAAGAAAGGTGTGCAACCCATATTCATCTGTGTCCTACCAGAAGGGTATATAAAAAAACATTATTGTTAAGATAACATAATGTAAGTATAAAAGTAGAACTTGGAACATATATGTTTTTACTTACAAGAAAAAAATGAATTGATGAGATTCTGGCGTGTCTGGCCACCACTGGCTGTTTGTTCATTTTCAGCAGCTACATGGGTGGGATGCTCGTCTACCACAGGCTCAGCTAGGTCTGACTGTACATTGTGCCTGAGTGCAACATTGTGCAAAATGCAACAGGCAAGGATAATATCAGACACTTTTTGAGGCTTGTATAGAAGAGCCCCACCAGTTCTGTCCAGACACCTAAATCTGGTCTTGAGTAGGCCAAATGTCCTCTCTATAACAGATCTTGTAGATATATGGGCTGCATTGTACCTGTCCTCTGCTTCAGTTTGAGGGTTTAGCACCGGAGTCAAGAGCCACGGCCTAATTCCGTATCCTGAGTCACCTATAATGAATGTAGCACACATAAGCTGACATTAGTGATCAAATTGTACAATGCCAACATTCCTAAATAAAAATGTGTTTTGTGTTATAACATGTAAATGTGTACTCACCCAGCAGCCAACCATGTTCAAAATGTCCCTCTTCGAACGCATGGAAGACTGAAGAGTTCCTCAGGATGGAGGAATCGTGACTGGAACCAGGGAATTTGGGTACCACATGCATTATCCTCATCGTCGCATCACATACCACCTGTACATTGAGTGAATGGTAGTGCTTACGATTGCGGTACACATGCTCACTCTGACTAGGTGCAATCAAAGCAACATGTGTGCAATCGATTGCACCCAGCACACATGGTATCCCTGCTATATTATAAAAGCCAGTCCTGACTTCCAGCCACTCTGTCGCCTCTGTAGGAAAATGAATATAATTCCTAGCGCGTCTATTGAGTGCATAGAGAAACTGGGTCAAGGCCCGCGAGAATGTAGATTGCGAGACCCCGCCCACTATGCCCACAGTTGTCTGGTATGACGCGGAAGCAAGATAATGTAATGAGCACAGCATTTTAACAAGCCCAGGGACTGCACGACCTCTGGCTGTGAAAAAATCTAAATCTCCCCTTATCTCCTGATAAAGAGCTAAGATTGCTGCTGAACTCAAACGATAGCGACTTACAATCTCCTCCTCACTCATCCCATCTAACAGGGTTCTCTCCCTGTACAGACGCGGACGAGGCACAACTTGTCTCCTCTGTCTTCTCCTCTGATCTCCTGTCCCTCTACCTGTCCCTCGGCCTGTCCCTCTCCCTGTCCCTGTCGTATCCGCGTGACTGTCCCTGTCACTGTCACTCGGTGTGTCCCTCCCTTGCCCTATATGATTCTCTTCATCATCAAGCATGTCATAGAAAAGAATGTTCCTCCGTCTCCTAAACAATCTCAACATTTTGAAATGAGTAGCTGTGAATGAGCAGGTAATGGGCGTCCTTTAAATAGGTATGTGATGATGTCAGGTGACATAGTAAAATGCAAGGTGTTACATTAACATAATAAAGTACTTCTGTGGCAAGCTGTGTGCAGTTCTTGTTATAAGTATTTGTTGTGTGTATTCTGCAGGGAATGATGATATTTGGCAATGATGTGACGTGAACCTTTGTAGAAACATTGCTTGCAAATAAATAGTTGCATGTGCAATGCATGTAACACTTGTGAACGCAACAGTCAGTCATGTAATTAGGCAAAAAGGCTGAGATTGACGTGGGAAAAGTTTTGTGTAACATGTGTAATTAGGCATGTTATTGTGACATGTTGACAACAATGAATAGTCGTGTGCATATGCATGCATTTCTGTAAGGAGGATAGTTGGTATAGAATGAGTTAACAAGGTGTCCCAATGCTGAATTACTGTACATGTGTGTATAAGTTAGGTTGAAGTGCTTGTAATGCTACAGTTACAATGTAAACATGCAATGTGATTGATCGTCCAATAAGTGACGTCATGAAAATAGGGAGGACCAAACGTAGATGTAAACATGAGAATTTAGATGTACATGTACGTTTAAAGATGCGTGAAACATTACAAGCATTGTGTAATGTAAAGGAACATGAATATACTGTGTATGTGTGACATGTGTGACATGTGTAACATCATGTAAATAATTGTCGCTCAGTTCAATAAAATGTGTGATATGATGTGAGGTTCTCCTTTAAGAGTTGAGTATAGTATTTTCCCTTGCCACATCATCACATGATGAGTAATGTGACCCGCAAATGCTGCAAACATGTAAAAGTATAATGTTATGCAAATAATACACGTCAGCTGTGACACAATGCAGGGAATGCCCCCACACTGTAATGCAAATGACGTTTGTATTGTGAGCAATGAAACGTAAACAGTACTATACTGTTATACGTCCCCGTTCCATTGACTCCATTGATGTACAGAAGTTTTTTTTTTTCTAAGTGCCGTTGCGGCAGCCTTAGCGATCGTTCTCCCCTCCAAACTGCCAACTTTAGTTGGCGGGAGAAATTGGCCATAACATCTCAATTTCGTAGTGCCGATCAGGCCCGATAAGCTGTTTTTTTTTGTTGAATCCAGCCGATTTTAAAAAGTGGCGATCAGTGGCGAAAACAGGCTTATCGGCAGGCGAATGGCCATAACAAAATAATCGGCTCCGAAACCTGGCGAAATCAAGCACTTATCGGCGCTTACTGAATCTCAAACCCAATTTTGCCTATAAAATGGCGATAATTCCCTTATCAACGCTTACTGCATGAGGCCCATAGGCCTTTATTCTGTAAACTGCAATAGTATCACACTGAAAGCCCCGTGATAGTTTCCCAGTTTACAGAATAAGGTTCATAGTATTTTTTTGTATGTGTAAAACAATATATTTGTCTTGTGTATGTAACCCATGGACCCCCACCCGGTCGCAGATCGGGCCCCATAAGGTGTTCTGTGGTCTGGCTACATGACCTAGTGTGTTGCATACCTGCTGACAACAGGAGGGCCTGAGTCTCCCACGGTGACATGGGGGAAAACAGGACAGGTTACTGGGGTGGATGCCTTCGTTCTTCTTCAATGGTGCAGCGCCTCCATCTGTAGTAAGCCTGAGGAATGCGGGGTGGAATCCCTACCACAGAAATCCCCCTCCCAGGGATGAGAGATTCCAGTCTCACACAATGATCCTTTTTAAACAGCAGACTCCTTTATTCGGTTTCCAGCAGCAGCAGACAGGTACAGTGATATACAATGTCCACTAACTGTTCTCCTTTGTGATGGTCCCTGCCTCCACTCTGGACTCAGGGCCATCCAGAGTGAGCTAGCTCTTCCCTTACCCTTACCTTTGCAGGGTAAGAGGTATTTGGTCCACCTCACTATCTGCTATCAGTTCTACTCAGGAGCTGCTCACTCCTCTCCTCCCTAACACTAACTCTGACTAACACACTCTGTCTAACGCACTCTTTGTAACACACTGTCACTAAATAGGAAATGCACTGCTCTTTATGATATCAGCAGGCACTGCCCCTGTGTCTCTTGATTGGACACAGGGTCAGGTGACCTACCTCCACCATTCAGGGCAAATGCTTGAAGTGGGGAAAACCCATGATAACTCCTGGCAACCTGCCCTTAACAGGGATTACGCCAGGAGGAGGAAAGAAATATAGCCCCTAATCTTACCAGGGCTACACTCTCCCTCAGGTGGTAATGGTCCCCACTTGGACCTAATTTGCTGGACCATCCTGCAGGTGAACAATCTGTTAACATACAAACATAATTAATTAATATTGTGTACACGAGACTGTAACACCCATGATGGTGACATAACAGCGGGAAACTCCCAACATGGAGAACCCTTAACTCAATTATAATGACGGGGATCAGGCTTCTTCACTTCCCTCCCATTGTGATCCACAATCTTACCAAAGAAAGGTTGCACAGGCCCATTCTGAGGTCTGTACAATATGTTGTGCATGAATATGTTCCTGCCTGTACTCCAAGATTTCATTACAGAACATATTTTGTCTTCCCTCAAGTAAGCAGTGCTACCAAATTTAATTCGTAGGTGCTCAATGACCGCGTCCCTAAGCCAGGTGTCCCTTTGATCCTCGATCTCCTGTATGATCGGCTCTGGCACGTACGGAAATTCATAACCATGAGACTGCCGGTATCTCGTCGCTATGGCTCTATCTGCTCTACTTAACTTAGTAAGTGTCCGGTTCCCAGCCTTTCCTGGCAGTACCCAGTACTTTGGCTCCTCAGGCGCAATATCATCATTCAGAATAGATGAGCATTTGGGGGTGATCACTTTTTGCATAATTTCTCTCCACCTGTTATTTAACTCATCGTTAACCTCCTGTGGAGAATAGGTGCCTGCGTCCCACCAGTGATCTACAGTATCTTTCTTTATCAATACAAATCTGGTGCGGTCCATCCCCTCATCATATCCTGTGAATAACGGTGCCCACTATTTATCTCGGTGCTCATATGAGGATGACACACTCATATCTCCCTCGGACTCAGCTCGCGAGGACAAACCAGATGCCTCTGCCTAAGTAGAGTGCGAGCCTTTACGCCTCCCTCTAATGACATTCTTATAAGTTGTGGGATTTATCTTAGGTGGTTTGTGACTTACGGGACCCGCTTTTGCAGTAGACTGGGACCCTCGGGCCCTACCTCAAGGAACAGGATTAAACACAGTGGGGTTAGGTACATGTACAACACTTGACAATGGTATCTCCCCATCATAACCCTCATCACTTGTCACCCAATCCCGCCAATTAGTTGAAAACTTGGGCGTCTTATCCAGATTACCCCCACTAGGACCCGGTGGCACGACACGTGACGGGGCAGTGGCTGGGGCAATGGCGCTAGGGGCGGTGACCACATGATCGCCATAGTCCATTACAGTGTCTCTGAGTCAGGCGATGCCACGACCGGTAGGTACTCTCACTGTCTCTTGCGGCAGCGCTTCGGGCTCCTCGCTTGGCCACTTGGGCCTTAAATTCCTCCAACTCTGCTTCCAGCCCAGCTCTCTTTAGTGAAGCAATAAAAGCTTCCGGGCCTCTGCGCCAGTCCGACCCGGAAGTGACATCATGGTTGGTCGTCGCGGAATCTCCATCCGCTCCTTGGTCCCGCACCGGAAGTGAGTCAAGGACCGGAAGGGGCGGCGGTGGACCATCAGGGTCACGGACGGGCAGGTAGGCCTCAAGCCCTTCTCTCTCCACAGGTTCCTCCTTCACCTGGCGGGAATAAGCGGGTTGTGGTGTCCTCGTACCACTCCGCTGTCTTGCGATGCTCTTTGGTTCCTCATGAGCCGTCTCGGGTCCCACATGCGCCGCACTGGGAGTCGCCACGGCCGTGGGACTTCTACGCAGTTCAGGCCGCACCAGCGCTCACCGTCGGGGGGTCTCCGGGCTCATCTGCTCCATCTCGGGGGTAAGTGGAACCTCTTCTTTACAGCTGGGGTGGTCCGCCGGCCGGCGCATCACCACCGATGACAGGCTCTCTCATCATCCGACGAGGACTGCAACGGCTCCTTCACTGGGGAATCACCTCGCGTCCTTGCGGCACCGCCAGTGGATATGGGTACGAAACGGGCCTGCTCCGGTACCTCCACTGCGGTCGCGCTCTCCTCCGTTGGGACATCCCTTGGTGGCTGGGCCTGGGTCCCTACCGCAGGGGTGATATATGGGACCAGGGCAGCCTTCGCATCCGCCTCCTCCACTTCGATCAGCGTCGCTGGAGAGGCCTCTCGCGGGGTCACTATTGTAGGGCATGGCTCGATAGGCCAGAGGTAGAACGTGCCACACTGGTGGCACCATGCCATAGTACTTGGGGCCGGTCCGGGTGACCTGCATTGGACGCACAGGCACTGCAGATATTCGCGGCCACCAACCTCGACAACCAGGAGGCCTCCTGGAAGCTGATAAGTCATTACGCTTAAGTCAGCCATCTTTTGCGCAGGGGTTGATTCGCTCAGCTTACTGGTTTGACAATCAGCTCCTTTTCCTTCACCAGTCAAGCAGAAGTGAAGTTCCTCGGCCTCACTTCCTGTCCCTCCTTCCGCTGGGGAGGACTGTTGGGATTGGTTCTCGTTGTGCCCCCTCCCTCTGGTGGAAGCAAGAGGAGGGGCACTCTCTCTCTTTGGGTGACATGGCTTCATCCTTGGGCCAGTCACTGCACAGGTGGGTGCGGCTACAGATTTCGCGCCGCTCCCTTCTTTTAGCTGGGGTTCTGGTTTTGGCGTCAAACCCTTGCACATCTCTCGCCACATTTCTTGTGCAGCCTGCTTGCACGCAGCACGTGCGCAATCTAGGCTTGGTGGGAGTCGCCATTTTGGATCGGCTGCAAAACGCGTTGCAGTGAAAGCCGCAGCAGTCGCCATTTTAACCTCCTCCATGCCCTGCAGAGCACATGTATCTCTCGCCGACATCTTTAGTGAGCCCTCTAAGTCCACGATAGCGCTACTTTCAGTGCCTATGGTGCAACTCATTCCTAGACACTTACTACTCTCAATGATGCTCTAACCAGTGAATATAACGCATGGCATACCCCAGGCTAGGCAGAACTCTCTCCTTGTACACCGCACTCGCTGACGGTTCATTACAAGCACTCTGTGGTGTGTTTTCTGGATACGGGCTAGTGTACTGGGCATTCCTAGGTACTTGGCGTCAACCTACGTTTGGCCACTCATAGTGCAGACCCTATGCTGAAGTCCCTGACCTCTGTTAACAGGCTACCCCCACAGGAATCCTACACTATCTGCCTCAAGGCGACTATAGCAACTATAGCCATGTGTACCCAAATTTACATCACCCTCTTAGGGCACCTAGGGTGTACTGTGCGAGAGGACTGTCTCTCCTGACTACCCCTAGTCTTCAAAAATGCCCATCCTTCTGCAGCACTTGTTTGAAAGTGTACATACTACTTTCAGCTCTGCTTTGCTGAAAACCTGTCATGATTATCTCAGCAGCGCCTCCAACTGTAACTCATGGACTTCCACCCGGTCGCAGGTCGGGCCCCCTAAGGTGTTCTGCGGTCTGGCTACATGTGTGCATACCTGCTGGCAACAGGAGGGCCTGAGTCTCCCACGGTGACATGTGGGAACAACAAGACAGGTTACTGGGGTGGTTTCCTTCGTTCTTCTTCAATGGTGCAGCGCCTCCATCTGTAGTAAGCCCCAGGAATGCGGGGTGGAATCCCTACCACAGAAATCTCCCTCCAAGGGATGAGAGATTCCAGTCTCACACAATGATCCTTTTTAAACAGCAGACTCCTTTATTCGGTCTCCAGCAGCAGCAGACAGGTACAGTGATATACAATGTCCACTAACTGTTCTCCTTTGTGATGGTCCCTGCTCAACTCTGGACTCAGAGCCACCCAGAGTGGGGCTAGCTCTTCCCTTAACCCCTATGCAGGGTAAGAGGTATTTGGTCCACCTCACTATCTGCTATCAGCTCTACTCAGGAGCTGCTCACTCCTCTCCTCCCTAACACTAACTCTGACTAACACACTCTGTCTAACACACTCTGTGTAACACACTCTGTCACTAAATATGAAATGCACTGCTCTTTATGATATCAGCAGGCACCAACCCTGTGTCTCTTGATTGGACACAGGGTCAGGTGACCTACCTCCACCATTCAGGGCAAGTGCTTGAAGTGGGGAAAACCCATGATAACTCCTGGCAACCTGCCCTTAACAGGGATTATGTCAGGAGGAGGAAAGAAATATAGCCCCTAATCTTACCAGGTCTACATGTATATTAAATGTTCCTATTGCTTTACATTGATCCAATAAAAGTAACTACAACCTGCAAATCTAGTTGTCCCCATTACCAAGAGGTCTAATTAATGCTGGTTATTCTGTTATATCAGAAACAATTCTGTAATGGCCTTGTGAAATGTGTGTAAGACGTGGATGCACTCAAAAGTTTTAGATCTTTACTGTTCTTAACTGTAACATTGGGCACTTCCACCTGTGTTTTGGTTTTAAAAACTTTTGCCATTTGTGTCTTGGCTTTCAAATGACAAGTCATAGATCAAACAATCTACACTAGGTGATACTGTATATTAGTCAACAGTTACTATATGAGCAAAACAGCTATGAATAAAGATAATGTTGTACAATTATCCTATCGCTGTGCTACAATACCGTCCCATCCTGTATTGTATCTTTCCTTGTTTGGTCTCGTTTATAACCTTAAATGTTTTCTTCTTATTCTCTTTTTATAACTGTGAAGTACTTTGAGTCCCATTGGAAGAAAAGCGCTACATAAAGATATTATTATTATTATTATTATTATTATTATCATTATTGATATGCCAATGTACAGTATGCCCAGGTTTAAATCTTTTATGTGTTCATGGCGCAAATGAAAATAAATAGTGCAATAAAATGTGCAAAAGAACCCAGTGAATATAATTAAACGCTGATATCACATATACTGTATATACTGCAACTCCGTGGAACGAGCTCCTCTGAGGTAGATGCTCCTTGAAAACCTCATATGGAAAAGAAAACACAGATGCATGCAATATGGTGCATTAATATTTTACTTGGTACAACAAACAACACAGGGCGGAAAAGGACAACTCACACTTTCCCCGCAGGTCAAAGGCAGAGAGGGACTTTGGGCGCACTCCAACCCTACTCCAGGCTCTGGCTTCTCGTTGTACGCTTGCACACGTGCACGGCTTCCCCGACCTGCGGCTCTCACTCGCATCTTGGGTAGCCTCGCATCCGTCGCACGTCAGCTAATCAGATTTCAAAATTGTCACTGATTTTCTTTTTTTGGAACTCTTAACAAATTCTCAAATATTAAAAAATGCGGTATTTGTGGCAAATACAAATTCGGGCCCATAATTTACCCATCTCTACTAGACAGCCATAATACATATTGCAGATAGAGAAATATCAGCACAAATGATGTTTCTCTGATGCAGTGGCTGAATGAGAAGAGGTTCTAACAGAGATGACAGCCAGTGCTTACTGTTTTGAGTCATCAGAGGATTGAGCTGTTATGTCTATTACTCTGACTTTCTATATGCGACTGCTCACCGTATCTCTTTAATTGACGCGATAGAAAGCACTGCGGTGTATAACCTCTTCTCTCTTATTTTACTCCTTTTCCTTCATATGTGTGTTTTTTATACATTATTTTTTGTCTTTGTATGATATATTGCAGGATTATATTTAATGTTATATTCATGCATCCCTTATGAAGATAGAGTGGAACTCTGGAAGCTGCTATGGAAAGTATTCTTGTAAGTACATCAGCATTCAAGCAAAAACAAGAAGCAGGACTCTCTGTTTCAAAGGAGCAGTTCACTCTACTTTGTTGTGTTACCCTCTCCCCTTGTTTTTTTTAAATATTATAGGAAGCAGGGGGTCTCTGAAGCGTAACCAGGTTAATTTCCACTCTGTGTTCCCCCTGCTCCCAAAGATACTTGCTGGGAAAGGTGCCAAATGTACTTGCCTTTGGTACAAAATGGAGGTCTAAATCTCCCGTATCACTATAGGATGTCGTAATGTTGTGAAGCACTGGCAGCACTTTTTCCAGTCATTTTCCCAGGAAGCAGGGGGTCACCAGAGCTGAAATTAATGAAGTTCAGCTCCGGAGAACTCCTGCTTCCTATACATGTGTAGCCCCCTTTCCCCGTGTCTAAAGGAACTACGTGTGCTGGATACATGTCTGGCGTACAGGAGGCCTGATCCTCCGCCACTGAGAGCCTAGGGTGGTCACGTTGTATCTGGTGACAGCATCTCCATGTGGGAGGGATCCTAGCACAGCTGGATAACCCCTTCCCAGGAACAATACTGGCAGTAATTAAAGACACACTTGGGTACCCCCAACTTATATTTACTGATCTACACATACCCTACAATACAATAAAAGTGCACAGCCCCTCAATACAATAACACCACCCTGGTGGAACCCCCAAAGTACTAAGGTGCCCATGGCACCTAACCACCCAGTGTCCGCAGAACCAAGTCCACCCAAAGTGTGTGTAGTAGCACTACCCAGTGTGTGTGGCCATTGGTGTACAGGAGTGCCCAGGTACCGCTGAACAACAAAGGATCCGTCTGATCCCAAGATGGAAGTCTCTACGAATCCTTCTGCTTCGCGTGCATCCAATAGACCGTTTGGGGTGAATTCCCGCTGGAGGGTCTCACCGTTAGAGTCTCTGATATATTTGCCTGGGTCTGGTTCCAGACCACACGCCGCGCACACCGCATGGCATCCTGTCATCCTGTCATGAATGCAGCACTCTGTTACTATATATAATAAGGGAAGCGCCCCTATCTGGGGCCTTCCCTATAGCAGCCACAAACTTACAAGGGACTAGGGGCCTATCTGGAGCCTATGGGGAATCTGGCCTAGTCCGGGAGCCACTGGCACCTGGACACTACCTTCTCCCTTTGGGGTTTGGCTCCAACAGCTTCCGCTCACTGTTTCACGCCAAACTGCCTCTCCTGCTTGCCGGGAATGCTGCACCCCTATTGGCTGTGCTGCATCGCGTGATCCTTGCCCCGACCACTCTGGGACATGTACTCCCTCTCTAGTGCTCTGCAAAGCCGCTAAGATGGCCACTGCAACTCTAGCCGTACTGCGCATGCATGAGGATCACACTGCGCATCCGCGAAGATAACAAGATGGCAGCGCCCTTCATTGGCGATCCGCAGTGGAGCTCCGAGCAACTCGCAGCCTCCACCGCACCCGCTACGGAGGTGAGCGGGGACGCGGCTACACGTGTTAAATAAACGAGAGCCCAGAGAGAACTTTTCCTTTGCATGCTAGATCATGCACTTTGCTTTCACAACACCGCTTTAACCAAAGAGAAGATTGACACGAGACAAGTTATTTCGATGGTATTGTACCAAGTATTCTTTATATACACATACTGGAGGTTTTATTTCTTATGAGAGAACTTACACTGTTAAGGAGACCATATAATATTATTGACTCCATTACGGTCACTTTTTTAACTTCTGTTTTGTGTTACATCCTTCTTCAATCTATTTAAAAATATGTTGAAATATAACCCAAGTTTGTAACTCAACTGGTGCCAGTGGGAAATATTAATTCAGAACAGACAGCAGAAGGAGAACAGATTACACGGCCCACAGCACATAGCCATTGTTATATTTGTGCTTCAGCATTGGCCAAAAATACCCATTGAAGTCAATTTCGACAAACAGTCGCTTCAGAAGATGCAGAAAAAGGCCTTTAATTGACATTTGAAAGGACTCCCTGAGAGGTAACTGCTAAGGATTCAGATGATGGTGAGAAGTAAGTTGAAATATCACTACTTCTCTCTATCCCTTGCTGGCAACGTTTGGTCTGATTGGCTATGACACCCCTGCATGTGGCATAGCATTGTTGAAGTTCCAAGGTGACAGGATTCCATGCCTCTGCTGACTTTGTGCTTGCATATGATGCATGTTGTATGGGTAAGGGACGAGTATTTTCCACACAGAAGAAGATTTGTTTTGTCCCTGGCATAGAAATACTCTGCTTGACTGGTGGTGGCATCTTTACTTTAGTAGTACTATCGCCTTGCTATTCCTCAATACATATGGTTTCTAGCTCCGCAGGAGCAGGGTAGTCAGACTGCTTGCAGTGTTAGAAAGTTTCCGTGGCTTGACTTTCCTTCTTCTACTATCCCCATGTTTAGTACCACACTACTACTAATAGCATAAACAGGCACATCCTGCTGTCCTTCTTCATGTGACTCTAAGGTTACAATTGCAATACTGATGGGCTTTGCATCAGTCACTCTTGCAACCTGAGCTTTTGATGGAGTCTGGGGTAGAAGAGCACTTGATGAATTGCTGGTTGAGGGTACTATATAGGTTTTCTCTCTCTCTCTCTTTCTATGGCTGGTGTGGTCAAAAGTCTTCAGTACAGTACTCACATCCTGTTAAGGCTTAAGTTTGCATGTGGACATAGCTGTAGAATATGTACTAGCAGGAAGTGTTATTATATGCTTGGTTTTCCCTACATACGTAGAGGGTGCTGGCTTGCCCTCATCCACAGATGGCTTAGTGATAAACAACATGCGCACCACTGCTATTCTTGGTAACACCCATGTCAGAAGGAATTGATTAGAGCTACATGATATAGGGCAAGAGTCTGACTCTGCCATAGACATGCTGCTTGTCCCATTTTTCCAAATATTCCCAAAATTGTCTTTCATAGTTACATAGTACATAGTAGATGAGGTTGAAAAAAGACGTACGTCCATCAAGTTCAACCTACTGTATGCTAAATTTAGACAACAGATACTTTATCCTATATTTATACTTACTTATTGATCCAAAGGAAGGCAAACAAAACACCCCAGTGTCATATCATCCAATGATATCTCATAAGGGGAAAAATAAATTCTTTCCTGACTCCAAGAATTGGCAATCGGATTACTCCCTGAATCAACATCCTTCCCATGTATACTTATTTGGTATATCCCTGTATACCTTTCCTTTCTAAAAAGATGTCCAACCTTTGTTTGGATATTCTCAACCAATCCAGGGGGAGCATATAAGGGAGAAAAGATAAACAAAATACAAAATATAAGTGCAGATGTTTGAAAATCTGAAGTAAGGCACGTTGTCTATTCTTGGCTCATAAGAATTACTCACAAGCTTACTCACAAGATGCAGATGAATAAAGAGGCGTTTTGCAAGAAGGGCTGCTATCCGTGTATGATGTGTGCTGTCAGGAACCCCTTTCACTGGCACAATCGGTGTGACACGATATTCGAGAGATAGGAAAAGCTACATAGTGCGATCAGACTGATAGACCAAATCTTTATGTAAAAAGTATATAAAATGTGCACTTACAATGTGCAAGTAAAATCAGGTATATAACACTTAAATAAGTGAATTGAAGGGTCAGCGCACTGCTCACCGCCTCCCTTAGTTCTTCCACTTCTCGTGGGCTGTTACTGAAGCTTATCTCTGCTCTTCTCGCGGCCGTCAGAGCGTGTGACGTCACGACTGCAGGGATCGTCAGGTACGGATCCCCTCCAGGACCAAAAAACACCACTCTATGCGTTTCGCCCAGTTAGGAACTGTATCCGGCTTCGTCAGGAGTGTGTGTGACGACTTTAGCCCAACCTGAAAAAGTTCCATTTATGACAACCCTCTGTTGTCTATCCTTCAACCAGTTTTCAATCCAGGTGCATATATTTTTATTGAGTCCAATTTGCTTTATTTTGTACACAACCTCTTATGTGGAACCGTATCAAAAGCCTTTGCAAAATCTAAGTAGACCACATCTACTGCATTACCCTGGTCTAAATTCCTACTTACCTCCTCAAAGAAACAAATAAGGTTAGTTTGGCATGATCTATCCTTCATAAATCCATGCTGGCTATTACTAATAATTTTGTTTTCCATTAGGTATTCCTGAATATTATCCTGTAACTAGTGGGGGAACTTCAAGTAGTTCCCCACTATTGAAGTCAGGCTTACAGGTCTGTAATTCCCCGGTTGTGATCTAGCTCCCTTTTTAAATATAGGGTACTGTTGCGGCGTAAGAGAAAGAGAGAGAAGGGGGAAGAGTAAAAGAGAAAGGTGGGTGTCACGTATACTACTACATTTGTGCAAGTGCTGTGTATGTGAAAGAGTTTAATAACTAGAGATCAGCTACATTTCATTTTTCACCAGAATAGAAATCCACCGCAGATTGGCCAGTTCCTTTCATTCACGGAATTTCACGGAGTCATCTCAAAAAGGCAGATTCACTTTTCTGTCCCTATTACTGAAAAACCGTCCGATGGATTCATAATCCGAACCTGCAAACACAATCAGAATCCGGCAACACAATCAGAATCTGTAAACACAATCAGAATCCACCAATGAAATCAGAATCCGCAAGTCGATTTATTATGGGAGGAGTATATAAATAGGGTTGCAGCCTCAAAGTTAAACCACTGTATTGTTCCGCGGATCAGATTTAGGTTTAATCTGATGTTGGATACTTTAAAATCTGAGAATCCGAGCCTCATAAAGGGATTTTAAAGAATCCATGCGAGCTAAAGATGCTGAAATCAGACTTCGGATTTCCGCCTGCGGATCGGATTTGTCTGAAAAGCCAGTGAGAATCCGTGGATCGGATTCAGACAGGGTCGCCCATCTCTATCAATAACATTCAGTTATTCAGTAACTGGAAAAAAATGGTGTATATAGCGCTAAAAAACTAATGTGCAGTGCATGTGAACAACAATAAAATGATATGATAAATCACCTATATGAGGCAAGGCTGCCAGGAAAACTAACCCAAACACAGTTAGTGAGAAAACACAAATGAACAATATAGACCGGCGCCTCAAAGTCCAATTGGAAGGAACAAAGGTAAGTCCAAAGAATAGCTGCAGTGTCCAATGGAGGGTGATCCAATCTTTAGACAGCAGACTCCACAGCAGCAAAAATGGTATATAGTGCAAGGGAGACAAAAGGAAAAATCATAGCGTAACAAGGTATGAACTGGACATAGACAAAAACAAACATAAAACAATGACAGATAGGCTGACAATCATATACAGAGTAATTTAATATAACACAATAAAAAGCAATGAACCAGTGAAGAGCAGATGTGGGATCCGGTGTGTAAAACCGGAATCCTACTTACAAGAAGTCCAAAAGGTACAGGCAGGGGTATAATGTGAACGCGATCCGGCGGCAGCTGCTGGTAGACACGTGGCACTCGGGGGAGACTGCAAAAACTTCCTCAGATCTGCATCAAGCTGTGCGTCACAGTGGACTGCTTCTCCTGATGCCGTCTGTCCACGACCGGAAACACGTCACTGTGGGCGGGACCAATTACCGGAACTCCCTTCTCGTATTGCTGTACACCGTCGTATTCCTGTGTTGATCTGCTCTGTTCTGCTCACTGCTAAACTCTCAACTCTCAACTGCCCAACGCGTTTCGTGCGCATGCGCACTTCTTCAGGGGATATTAGACACAGTCCATGGAGTCTTTAAATACTGACAAGGGGAACACCATTGGTTGGAGGGATGCCAATTGAATAAACTTGTAATGGCCTTAATTGGTTGGAACTCCTGTCAGTCATGTCCTGTGCATATGCAGCCTAACTAACATAAAAATACAGACATAAAAAACGCAAAAACTAACACATCATACCTTAATTGAATTAAATGACAACAAATCATATATCAACTCTTGTTGCTGTCATCCCTATAGATATCTATAATATATACAGTTATGACTTAATTATATGCAGTCAGTACACCAATCTGTCTTCTATTGATGTAACAATATATTTGCACTTTGATAACCAAATGGCACTAAAAAACATTGTAAAATAACTTCTTATTATTTAACTAGTTTAAAAAATTGATTTAAAAGATTATTTGATAAGTTTAAAATATTATTTTAAAAGATTGTTATAAAAAATTATTTTGTTTGAAAATTATTTTTAAAACATTATTTTAAAAACATTATTTTAAAAACATTATTTTAAAAAGACGCCTAGATCAAAATCAAAAAAAAGCTGATGAGGAGGGGAAAATGTGGACGAGAATCTGGTGAGGAGGGGAAGATGCTGGTGAGAAGCTGGAGAGGAGGGGAGCATGTAAGGGAAAAGCTGGCGAGAAGGGGAGTATGTGGGGGAGAAGCTGGTGAGGAGGGAAGCATATGGGGGAAAACAGGTGAGAATTCCATAAACTCTTTACCTACTGTACCCAAAACATATTGCATGTCTGACTGTTCTATCATGAAGTTTAAAGCAAAGAATGGAATAGAATAGCATGGAAATAAGGCAGTCTTTTCTATCAACGTAAATTTGTACATCGATTTGCACTTTCTAATTGAAGTAAGCAACACAATCAATGAATACCTAAGTTAGACCAGTCACAGATCACACATTGAAAGGCTGTCCCACTTATTTCTAGTATAAGTCCAACTATTTGATGTTACTGCAGTTCCACATAAAGGTACTATCCGAAGTCGTTGCCTGGATGAATTTCTTAGGAACATCTAAGTGGGGAAGTGTTTGTCAATCAAGTGTTTATCCCACCCTGCCTTTTTCAGAGAACAAATGACATTCAGGGGAGGTGGGAAGGGGGCACTCTGTCTGTACAAGAACATGCTGAACACGCAGTGACAACACACAAAAGGGAGTAGCCAGAAGAAATCAAACCCAAGTGTAACTTAAAAAAACAAATATAAAATACTTGTAGGTGTCAGATTTGGGTAAAAAGGTATCAATTATTCAGTTGAAACTCTTTAAACGTGTAATTAGTTCCCTTTTGGTCTTAGGAGGCATCACCCTTTTAAATGAATTGTTTAATATTTTAGTGAATTGTGCCTCTGAACAATAACAGCTATGGATAAGGGGGAGTGGTAAAACATTCAAGCAGCTTAAAGCACCTGATAAAGCATTCACTTAATCTAAGCGTGGGGTGATTATCAAGTTCTTGAGAAAATTCCCTGTTACTAGCAGGTAATGATTTACTAAGCCTTAAATGATAGCTAAACACCATTTCAAATAAAACCTCTCTTTTGTACAAACTCTGAAGATAAAACACCAAAGCATAACATAAACTGAATTGAGCTTGTCGTGTATATGTATCTAATAAGTCAATGTTGACAGACACATTCATGTTTTGTATACTACCTTAATTTTTCTTTTAAAATGATCCTTACGATACATTTTTCTCCCTTTCTTTTGTTTTGTTAAATGAACATTAAGCTAAACACTTTTTGTAGTTACAGGTATTTCCAACCCTGAAAGCATGAGTCCCTGTGAAGTTGTATGGTGTGTTAAAATGTACCCATGTCATAGCATGTTACCATATTCACATGTCTATTTTTCATGTGAATGCTATGCTAAAGAAAGCAAAACTGTCTTAAGCAAGATTCATTACTTTGAATTGTGTCATCACACAGTTTAATCCAATTACCTAGAAAGTAAAACAAGACTAGACATGAGGAAATGAAATGCATGTTTCTTTTCACCTATCACTGAATTTGAATATACAGTAGGTACTGTAATATGGAAAACAGGATTTTTTTAATAGCAACATTTTTGATATCAAGAAGAAATCTATAACCTTGTTTTACTTAAGGTGTAAATGTTTACGAATGATATGTTCTAGCATATTGGTTTTACAAAATCCTGCATCCAAAAGGCCAGGAGCTCAACCGTAGAGAATTGTGAATCTAGATGTGTACAATACACACGTTCTTCACTGCAATTCCCCTGCTCTTCTATCATTCCTAGGTTTGGAAAAATACCCGGGCGCTCTCTCTGTATGGTGTGTATGGTGTGTAATAAACAAAATTAAATGAAAATAAGAAGGGTTTAATACAGCCTTTAGATTTCACGTATTTTCTTTGTGGTGCCCTCCTGTGACTCGGAACCCCAACAGGATCTATCCAGGACCCTTAATGGTAATGGAACACAAAGAGATGGGGGGCGCACAGTATGAGGAAGAGTATGTGTTTAGGGAAGGTATATCTTCTTTAACTGATGATCAATGTGGTGAAATCACCCCCAATTGATTCGTCAGCTGTGGGATAAGCTCAATGGATGGGAAAATACATACATATAAATGTATATGGAAATGAATATATAACTTACACGGCCTTGTGTACGTTCTATTACATCAAGGTTTCTTTAACTCTCAGCTCTTTCTTGTGATGTAGGTTATTCTTCTGTCTTGTCTTCATCTCTCGCTGGTTCTTGGCCGCAGAGATCGCTTCTTCCTCCTAGAGGTCTCCCTCTCACAGAAATAAAGAGGCAGTTAAATCAATTCAAATGCAAACGACAACTGTGATGCGGGGAGGTAATGAGAGAATAATATAATAATATTCGGCACTCACACGAGCTCATGTGAGTGTTCTCCTGTAATGGTATCTTTGTTTTCACCTAGCAATATTGCGAGTGCCGAATATTATTATATTATTCTCTCATTACCTCCCCACATCACAGTTGTCGTTTGCATTTGAATCGATTTAACTGCCTCTTTATTTCTGTGAATGGGAGACCTCTAGGAGGAAGAAGCGATCTCTGCGGCCAAGAACCACCGAGAGATAAAGACAAGACAGAAGAATAACCTACATCACAAGAAAGAGCTGAGAGTTAAAGAAACCTTGATGTAATAGAACGTACACAAGGCCGTGTAAGTTATATATTAATTTCCATATACATTTATATGTATGTATTTTCCCATCCATTGATCTTATCCCACAGCTGATGAATCAATTGGGGTGATTTCACCACATTGATCATCAGTTAAAGAAGATATACCTTCCCTAAACACATACTCTTCCTCATACTGTGCTCCCCCATTTCTTTGTGCTCCACTTCTATCATTCCTATCTGCTTTTTTTTCTTCAACTAAAAGATTGATTTTGAAGAAAATCTTTTTCCAGTGTGAGCTGAGGAAAATACACATTTGCGAACTAACAGATAATGATTCTTGTATTGTATAAGCCTATTTAGCTGTTTTCAAAAACAGATGTGTTTATGTTTGCTTGAAAAGTTATTTGAACAAATATTACTACATCCCCCCCCCTCCCCACCCCATTTATTTTGTTTTAATTATATGAATTAGGATAACGAAATAGTGGAAATGCTATATTTTTAAATAAAAACTGTATTGCTACGGATTGAGGCAGTGGAAGAAAAGAAAGCCTATTTGTTGGTACAACGTACTGTATCAATATATGGAAAATAATGGTCACTTGGCTCAGTTTACCTATTTTCTTAATCAGCTGCACATCAATGTATGTTACTATATTTGTATTGCCTTTCTATTTATCTTACCCAGTTGCAAATTCTATTTACAGAAGTATAGTAACGTCACGCACATCGGCTGGGAATGCTATATATATTTTTTCATTATTGTGCTCCTCTGCTGCCCAGATCGCTCAGTATTTATGATCCGGGTACTCGTCATCATGAGACAGTCTTTCCCAAAGTCAGACTGGCCCATTATATCCCCTCTAGTCATCAGCCATATATCCCAGAAGATCAACAGGGTTCGTGGCTGTTGGTGCTCTGTGTCCTGTGTAAAAACAGTGCCATAAATAAGTGAAACTTACAGTAGCTGTGCATGTGCAATCTGACCAAATGGGCCAGGCTGGTTTGAAACTTCTGGAGGAACACTTTGATCTGGCTGAAGTTGTACTAATGATTGACTTCAAAGATATTACTGCCAACCTCTGTTGTCAGTTGGCAGTAATATCCCATTGATCTTGAACTATACTAAACCCTGGGTTTTTATGGACTAAGTGCACTGTGAATTACATTTTATTTGCCACATTATTGATTAATCTAGTAGTTTACTTAGATCATTTCTCATTTTCCATATGATTGTGTCACCCACAGAAAGCTGCACACTCGCCTGCATCCATTTTCTACCGGTTTGAAACTGATTGGCTGGCGTTAAAGGTGTTGTAATGAGAATGGAGTTTATTGTGTTTCTGAAGGCCAAGGTGCATGATGGGTTAACTTTTGTCTCTTACGGATATGCTTAAATGTAGTAGTTTTGCTGTGAACACGATACATAGTGGAAAGTTACTTGTATTATGAGAAGTTCTCTAGAGATGTGTGGGAGTCCCCTGGGAGCGGGCCTCCCCTCTTGCCTCCCTAACTGGGATGTTGGCTGAATGTCTGGCTGTGTTCTCTGATACATTTGTACAGCACAAAAATGTGCCAGACTCTCAACTGTGGCAAAGCTGATAGTATACTCAGGACTGCGCGCAGTACAAATTGATCACAGAATAGCAACTATTGGCCGGGCAGTTCATCTTAACCGATGATGGGACTCCCCTGGTTGTTGATGACATCCTGAGTGGTATCCTGAGTGCCATAGAATGCTGAGATATATCCGAAGCCAAGTACCCAATAAATTATATTTACTCATAACCAATGTGTTGGTGTTATTCATGTGTGCCCTCGTGGCTGAGATCGACAATCCGAATCAATCGCTTGAACAAGTAATTTTCTTGTCAGAACAGGTGTTACAGCAAATAGGTTAGTAAGTACTATGGATAAAAATAGACATAGTTCCGATTTCAAATCCATGACTGCAGCATTCCTCAATAACCCCTTTAATTTAAAACCCAAATTCCAGAATAGAACACAGATCTGGATGGAAACTGTCACAGAATTGTATTACATAATCCTTGCCAGCAAACAATAACACATATTACCATATAACATACCGTATGCCAGCTACTGAGGACGTAAATCACTATATCAAATCTAAGGTTAGTGGCAACGCAAGCCACAAAGCTAAGGCATTAACACTCCCCTTTCAAACTACAAACAGACTTAAAACCCACTCCATCTGCCAAATCTCCTCCAGGTAGCAAGGACATCCTGCCGCTGGGACAATTATCCATGCAAACAATACATAACACAATTAAATACCATAGCATACTTGAACTTTCATTATTTATTTTTAATAACTTAACCAACACATACAGTAAGAATAAAACCACTTGAACATAGCACTAAAGGGAGAGGGGGGGGGGGAACTTACTCTCCCTGTAGCTACCACAAAATAGTTGACCCGCCCTGTTCTGACATGTCCAACTGACAATTAAGTTCTGCTTCAACAACACTCACCAATCTCAAAACCTTTCCTCTCTTCAAACTGACACACAACTTAAACACCTCAGCCGCAGGATGGTTCTTTGTCACTGCAGGCCTGAGCCCCATTCAAAAGGGTCTATGGGTCCCTGCTTGATGGCAGCATTCCTCAAAAAAACTTCCCTAATAATTTCTGCCCCATGCTTCCAGCCCCATGCTTCAGTCTAGCCATGGGCCCATCTCACAGTTGCTCACTGGCATCCAAGCCCTTTCTCTGAATTTATGTACGGGCCAACTAGTAACTGCCTTTCCCATCCTGAACCACCACATGGCTGAATAGGCCCTCCATATTGGTAACACTCGGGCCTGAAGTTACATGAGCCATAGCATCTACAGTGGTTCTCATTGAAGAACCATCAAATCCTTGTCCTTCTTCCCACCGACACCCTCTTCCCAGAGGTGCAGCAACCACTGGAAAAGACAAAGGCCTCCATGGGATCATAAATGAAAACCAAAGGTCTATCTCTTTCACATCCCATCCCACATACTCCCTTAATGCTATTTTCAGATGTAACTGCTCATCATATTTCTACCATGCCATATAAACTTTGTAAGCACCCCATATCTATATAACCATAGGACTGAACACTGCTGTGGGGCCTTCTCACCATTAAAACTAGCCAAAATGGCAAAACCTAGATATCAGTTACCAAATGTCTTATGCAACTGATTCTTCCTATAAGCCAACTCAACCCTGGAATCCATACGCCTATCCGTCCTATCCAATGTCTAATTATCCAACAGCAATAAGGTCAAAATATCAATAAACTCCCCTTTCCATATTTTCTCTTTGACCTCCACTGGTAAGTGCATTCCCCATGAGTTAATGCTACATACGTACGCCTTCTTGTGCACAGTCTCCAGCAACATGGGAGCAACCAGTACTGCCCTCCCTGGGGAGCTAACCACCTGCTCAACCCTGTCCAACACATTCAGACTAACCACACCTGCACAATAGAGCTAATAGCCGAACCACTACAGGATAAATTGCAGGCTCTAGTCTTCCTAACAGCTCTCTCAAAACTCCTACCAAATCCCCAATACTCTCAATCACCTCCCTCCCCTGCAGGTTGAGCCAAGACATTTCAGCCCTATTTGAACCCCTCACCCACAGGAACCTCAACCCTTCAGCGATCAGGTGTCTCCTCACTCCTTCCTGTTGCCACAGAAGGTTTTCCAGATGCCTCGCTGTGGATCATATGCAGTAATCATCAGTCCTCCTCCGCACCAGCCGATCTTCCTCCATCAAGTCCCGCCATTCTGCAACCTTCTTGGTTGTTTGCCAAAGTGTTATCAGGCAGCCGCCGCTTCCTAGCATGCCTGATACATGCCTTCTGGAAATGCTACTCCCATTGCTTTGTGGACCAGATGTTGACCCCACGTGGTTGCTGCTTGAAGCTACAAGATCTCCTGCTTAACTCACCACTGTTGCAATCCAACCATTGCGGCCTCTTCATGCTTTCCCATGCTCCAGCCTCCTCTTTGACTTTTCGGTCGACCCGGAACGGCCCCCAACACCATGCTCCAAATCCTCTTTGTCCCTGCGGCTGGCCTCGTCGAGGATCTCATTCCTGCTGGTGCGCCATAGCTACACCATTAAGGACCTGCAGCAATTATGGCCAGACGCTTCACTCTGTCCTCATCATCCTGCTCCCCAGATGTCCTCCTTCACAGCACTGGTCCCAAACTGGGGCTCATACAGGTTGCCGGCCAAGATCTACGACACCTATGGAGCCACAACATATCACACACTGATTCACTGTGGGCTGCACTCGGGACCTCTTAATTCTTACACGAGAGCAACTCCCAAAGCCAGGTACCTCCATCACTAAGTGCCTGACTCCTAACTCTACTGAGCAATACCTCCATATCCCCAGGACTATCAAACCTCTCTCCATCCAGCCCAGCATCCACATCCACCAAATTACCAACACTGCTAGCCTTGCTCATGGTAAGCAAAAATGTTACTATACTATATCAAACAAATAACTAGGGACAGCCTCCATAACTATTACAGAACTAACTCTGTGAACTTACTCTCCCTGTAGCTACCACAACATAGTTGACTCACCCTATTCCCTAGTGGCCAACTAACTACTAAGTCCCTCCTCATTGACAAATCCCAAAACCTTTCCTCTTTTTAAACTGACCCATAACAACTTTGCTAAATCCTTAGCTGCAGGATGGTTCTTTTTTGCTTCAAGTTATCTTTTGATGGAAACCTCTCCACAAAACACTGTCATGTCTTTCTATGAAAGTAAAAGTGGTGCAACAATGGTACATTCTTACAATACAGTTTTGCAAATAAGGCTCTCTCATAAAAGGCATACCATATGTATAAAATTATGTTTTTCCTTTTTTTAATAAATAACATAATATAATAGAGATAGAGATAGTAGGGATGTCCAAACTGGTCGCAAAATAATTCACTTTTTATTCTTAAGTTTCACAAAATGTTTGCAATTTTCTTTGTCTAAACAAAACCAGAATGGATTTTTGTAATTTGGCAAAAACAGTGACATTTCACAATTGTCACCAATTTTTTTTCAATTTTTTTTAGAAAATGACGACATTTTGCAGTTTTCTCAAATTTGAAACAAATTTAAAAAAAGCAAGGTCACGTGACTTATTTGACTGAACATTTTTATGGTGAAATTTGCCATTTCTTTCATGATTTTTTTGTGACAAATTACATATTTAGCTATTTTCTGAAAATTTGGCAAACAGTTTGCACCTCTCTACTTCCAACGGGTGAACTTTTTCCAAACGGATGCGGGTTACCTCTTGAATGCAGATGTAATGTATATTTATTTAGCTTGATCTTCAAAAATATTCTGTGCGCAAGGTATTTGCAACATATTCTTGTCATGCTGACAATTTACTGTTTCCCAAACAGAAGAATGCTTGGACGGGAAATATAGTAAAGTTCTTGGAATTAAAGCAGCAATCCTGCTCAATTTGGATACAGAATGTTTAACAGAATTCCAACCAGGGAGCCCCCTGGAGCTTAACTGCGATCTGTTTATCTCAGGGGACCGTCCTGGTTCTTATGGTCATACTTATTGTTTAGCTACCGGTGTTTCCTAATGAACATTTAAACAAAGACGTTGTGGATTTCTATTGTCCCACAGGATCCACGACATCTAGGTGGCCCTATTCAAGTTCCCAAAGGGGAGAAAAATACAGGTAACTAAACTGGTAAGTACTGATCAAACCGCCTAGCTAAAAAAAGCACAATTCAGCTTGGTTCAAATTCCGAGGGGAAAACATCAATTAAAAAAAATGAAGGGTGCGGAATTGCTGCTTTAAAGCATAAATTTCAACATGGTGATGTTTCATGGAATCTCACTTTAAATGATCCTCCAGACGATTTTACCTGTTCTTTATCATTATTTGTGTCCCGTCTGAGTGGTTTACCTGTAGTTCCTGCAAGTGTAAGAGTTGAATTTATTTAATACAATGGTTGTATCTCTGTATTATAACGCAAGACATACATACAAAAACGAAATGTACTTTTACATGTGGGTGCTAACGCACAGAAGTTGTTACTGAGCAATATCGTCCATTGCCAAATCTGCATAAAATATATTTATTAATATATGTTGTATGCTGTTCTTTACTTTGATACTGTATGTATTTATTTATGGGATCATTTGTCTATAATCACATTATAATGAAATATTTATATTATAGCCTTTTTGTTTTTTTTTACATAATAATAATTCACAAAATAAAAGAAAACATTAAGTACGAACAGCTACAGTAAGTTACACATTGCAATTTGTGGTCAAACTAAACCTATATACAGTAACTCGCATCACAATTTGTCTTGATCTTTTCTTATCCTTTGTGCCCTTGAGTGTGTTGTTGAAGCTTGTAACTCCATGTTAAGTTCACACTTGTTTAGACCTGCTTTAGATTTTCAGATTTAAGGCTGAGATTTTACCAACTGCACATTTTCAGAAATATCTTACTTGAAATTGTTTTGTGAAAAGAAATCAGATGTGTGGTACTGTAGCTGTGTCAGTGCCATTGCAAATATGTAGTATAATAATAAGTAGTAATAATGCGTGCTTTCTGAGAAACAGATAATCTAAGATAATTGTTGCTTGTCAACCTGATTCACTGGTGTGACTCTTACTGACTCAACTTTCCCATAAATCTTCTAATAGACCCCATGGCTGATTGGAAAAAAACATATGCCATAAAATGCCAAAATATAATAAAATAATTAATTTGTAACATAAACAAATGTAAGCATTTTGTCATCTAATAATAGATGCCAAATACACACTTTAATGATTTTTATGTTTCTTATGATTGGGTTAAATAAATAGCAAAAATAGAGGCAGTGTGTTCACTGCATTCTGATTCTGCATTAAAATTGAACTAACTCTAGTCTCAAGTAAGCTATGTTCCACCACGTATAACAGGGGTTCTCCACTCAAGACCCCCAAAAGGTTAGGTGGCTCAATCAGTGGCTCAGTCTCAGTGTTAATTATCTTGGCGTAATCCACAAAAAAATTCTGAAAGAGAGAAAGCTCTCAATTGACTTAAGGTTCAAGGTTCTATTTATAAGTCCCCAGTGTAGAGTGACCAGATGTCCTGGTTTAGCCAGGACAGTCCAGTTTTTTAGCCGTTTATTACCGGTTCTGACTTTTCTGCCCACTGTCCCAGTTTTTATCAGTGCTGGCCATGCATGGGCGATCGGTGCTTGTTGGCCGCTTGTGCAGATGTACAATCGGCACGTGGCGAACGCGCATGCGTGATCGGGACTTGCCGGCCGCTCGTTCACATTTGCACAACCGGTGCTTGCCCGCCACGCATGCACCGCCGGTAAGCTCCGATCACACATGCGCACAAGTGGGTGGCAAGTGCTGATTGCACATGCGCATAAGCGGCTGGCAAACACCGATCGCACATGCGCGGCCGGTAACCGTCCTTTGCGCATGCATTTACAACACCTGCCAGCTGCGCATGTGCAGTTAGCGCTCGCCCTTCGCGCATTCGTGACATTTGTCCCAGGACAAGTATGGTCACTACCCCAGTACCATAGATATTGCTGCATATACATTGCCCCAAACAATCGTCTTCCAGTGCTAGCATGTGGACTAATAACATATTAACGTTTTTTCTGGATTAAAAAATTCTGGAACAAAAAAGTGTTGTGTTTCCTTTTGTTGATAAACTCTGGGTTGATAAATTATGCACCAAGTCTTCATGTTCTTACCTAGGTACCAGATTTACAAAAGGGTGCTAAGATTTATCACGCCCTTACACCCATTCATTTGACGGGAGTAGTAAAACTTAGCCCCATTTTGTGGATCTGTTCCTTAGTTGGAAAAAGACTTTAGGAATTACCAGTGCTTGTTTACTGTTGCTAAACCGTTGATAAGGCTATTAACAGGCAGAAAACCATAGATGAATGACCCATATTTCCCAAAGTCTGAGCCAAAACCAGACATGTTATAACACTAAGAGAGTTTCTCTTGTTTAGGAAAAACAGCACATCACCTGAAACATAATTCTATTCAAAGACATCAAAAAGGGCAATAAAACAAAGAGTATAAAGGGACATATTTACTAAACGCTGGAACCCAGCTTACAGTCTAATGACTTGAATGGGCTGTAAGGTGTCTTCCAGTGCTGGAATGTAGAAACAAAGGAGGGAGGAGGTGGTATGATACCTTTTATTGGACCAACAAGTAGCTGATATGTTACAAGCTTTCGAACCTCTGAGGGTCCTTCATCGGGTATGGCAGCAATACACAAACACACAATACACAAACACAACAGTGTTTGTAAGAGGGATATCTGGTGGTAATGGATGTTGAGGGGAAGTGGGAAGTAAGATAAGGTACAAACAGGTTGCCTAATGTGAAAATTAACAGCAGAGACCTAAAAGGCTTTTCTCTATTGAAATGCCAAAGTGGCCTAGTGCTTGAATGTATATTTTGGCCGAAGACTGCTAAGTCGATATGGGCCATTGCTCCCATTTAAAATATCAGATACATGTTCTATTTCATGGAGTGAACTGGTAAAATCTTTGGCCATTTATAACTCTAAAAGGAATGAAATAGCTTTGTGATGTATTACTTTCCCTACTTATACTTGTATTGGTGTCTAAAGTAAGAAACAATAAAAAATATAAAAGGCAGAACATTTCAAAACCTGAACATAAAATGAGACTGTATTTGACTACTATGCCTACATAAAATAAATACCGTAATTGTGAACTCAGGAAATTGAGCATTTCTGGTATCTGGTTTTAAAATCTGTAATAAGGGGCATTTAAATGCAGCCTTCGTGACCACACTATGGCATTGATTAAAGTGAATGTCCCTTTCAATGAACAATAATAACTGTAATTCAATTTACAAAGAAAACTATCACCAGCTCATTTGAAGATTAAAAAGATACTAGGAAGAGTGGATCACACACCCTTACATTAAAATGCCCGGGACATTTCAATAGTTTTCCACACCTTGTTGCAATATTTTCATTAATTTGTTCTTCAGCTTCTGTTCTGTCAACAATCTTTTACCAAGAATTACACCATGGAGCACATGCATCAGGTGCCTGCGTGGGTTGTCACACCCGTTCCGATGTTAACTCCCATTCAAATTAATGCGTATGATGCACGTGCCTCCATATGCCTACCTCCACCATTCTTCAGTATCACTTGTTAAACTTCTATTTGTGATAACCAAGGTGAGTTTTAAATTAAAGTGCCTACTGTATTCTTCCCTTCTCACTTCAGGCTGTCTTTCCACCCTTAGGGCCTTATTTCTTAAATTGCAATGGTACTGGTTGGGGCACTATCGCACAGAAACTCCCATCGGGTTCAATGGGAGTTTCCATGCTATAGTGCCCCGATCATCACAATGGCAGTTTAATCTATACCCCTCTTAGGGCCAGATCCACATAACGTCATGTTATCAAAATCAGTAACAGACTTTATGTTTCCTGAAATTAAGGCAAATCCATGAAGCTAATTATATGCAAAAACAATATCTGGTAGTAATTTAATTATCATAGGCTTAACGGCATGTGAAGTTAGCACTGCCTCTCATTGGCTTGAAATAAGTTGGCTTGTATTATGCATGTCTAACCTTAACGTGGCAAGAGAGAGAGAGAGATAGAGGGATAGAGTTCTCTTTACTGGAGTCTCATGTGTATACCCTTAAACACACTTGTGTATAAAAAGAACACACCTGAGATGTATGCTACTAGGAAATGCAAAGTATATTTAAATGGGCTGTACTTTGAGCAGCTGTTTCAAGGAGCATACTGCTGTGGGAAGTGGGAGCGGGTGGTCTCTTTAGAGTAAGAGATTGCTGACCTGAAGAGGAAACTTGCAATATTGAGGGACATTGACAATCTTGAAAAGGGTTTAGTGCTCACTGAGCAGGCCCTTGCTTCGACTAGTGGTGCAGATGGTGGCACTGTTAGTGAGGAGCAGGTAGGTAGCTGGGTAACACTTAGAATGGGAAGCAGGGGCAGTAGGAAGAGGCAGGCCAGTTCTGAGCTGACCCATCCCAAAAGATTTGCCATATTGAGTGAAGATATTGGGAGTGTCAGGGCAGAAATGGCAAGACTGGGGGGACTGATTCCTCTAGCAGCCAGGGGAATAGTTCATCCAGCACAGGGGGGACTCAGAATGCTCAGATACCAAGAAAAATTGTGGTGATAGAGGACTCCATTATTAGGAAGGTAGATAGGACAATCTGTTGCCTTGACCGCATGAACCAAACAGTTTGTTGCCCCCCGGGTGCTCGGGCTTGGCACATTGCGGATCGGGTAGACAGATTGTTGGGAGTGGCTGGGATTGACCTGGCGGTCTTGCTACATGTTGGCACCAATGGCAAAGTTAAAGAAAGATGGAGGGCTCTAAAAAATGATTTTAGGGATCTAGGCCAAAAGCTTAAGGCAAGGACCTCCAAGGTAGTATTTTCTGAAATACTACCAGTCCATGCAATACCGCAGGGAAACAGTCAGAGATTATGGAGGTTAATGCATGGCTAAGAGTGGTGTAGAAAGGAAGGTTTTAGGTTTAAAGAGCACTGGGACTCATTTTCTGGGAGGTGCCATCTTTATTCTAGGGATGGATTGCACCTCAATGAAGAGGGATCTTCTGTGCTAGGGGGGAGAATGTTAAAAAGGTTGGAGGAGATTTTAAACTAGGATGGAGGGGGGTGGAATGAAACAGATAATGAACTAAATAGAATAGATGAGGAAACAAGGTGGTATTGATGTAGAATGGGGGCAAGTGCGAGTTTGACAAGTAGTGAGACACCCATAGTAAATACAGATAATACTAGAAAACTTCTAAAGACTAAACCAAATTGGCGCAGAAAAAAAAGGAGCAGATAAGATAATAGTAAAGGCTGAAAAATGCTTAAATGCATGCTTTCTAATGCAAGAAGCCTGACAGATAAAATGGGGGAGCTTGAATTAATTGCTGCAAGGGATCAGTATGATATCATAGGCATTACTGAAACATGGTGGGATGAAACTCATGACTGGACAATTAATTTAGAGGGTTATTCTCTTTTTCGGAAGGATCGAACAAATAGAAGGGGAGGTGGAGTATGTTTATATGTTAAACCGGATCTAAAACCTATTATAAGGGAAAATGTTTATGAAGGGAATGATGAAAATGTAGAGACCTTGTGGATAGAAATTAGCAGTGTGTAACGCTCGGCCTGCCCACAAGCCAGACGAGACCCCGGGACTGAGGTGGAAAGGAGTAATACCACACACCTAACAGTAAACGGGGGCACGGCCGGAGTGTGGAAGTAGCGTAGATGTTCCGGGTAACAAAAATAGAAAAGGTACCGTACTTGTGCACTCCAGCGAAGAAAGGTAAAGTCCGTAAGCCAATGGTCGTGGGACGGAGAGAGCAGCGTAGTAGATTGTCCGTAAGCCGTGTCCAGGGAATATAGAAGTCTGCAAGGTAGAAAGTCCAAAGCCAAATCCAAAGGGTTCCAGAGAGCAGCGTAGTAGAAGTCCAAAGCCAAAGGCCAAATCCAGTGAGGTCACAGATATCCAGGGATAGGAACAGACACTGAAAGACAAAAGGGGGCCAGGCAACAGCAGACAGCACCAAGGTACAGAAGCTATGCAGAGCAAAGAGGAAATGGTGAAGGGAGACTAAATAGGGGGCTGGGACCAGTCAGAGGAAGGGGAGGGATGGAGGAGCGGCCCGAAGGAGGACCAATAGGGGGGAAGTGTCTGGGAGGTGAGGATCAATCAGAGTGAGGGGAGGGACAGGGGAGTGACCCGAGGGAGAACTTAATAGGAGGGAAGTGCCTGAGAAGCTGGGACCTGTGAGAGTAAGGGGAGGAGCGGAGGAGCGGCCCAGGGAAGGGATAGCTAAGGAAGAAGGACCTGGGAGGCGGGCCTGATGGAGAAGGGGCAGGGAAGCACGATATGCATGTGCCGCGTCAGAGGGGGCAGAGCCAGGCGCCCAGCAAAAGCAAATGGAGGCCTGGGTCTGCACGCGCCCGTAAGGGGGATGCGCACGACCCGGAAGTGCAGGGGCAGCCATGGAGGGACCCGCAAGGAGTGAGGGACGCCGCCGGGGAGCCTGGGCGGCACAGATCAAATGTAAGGAGGCGTTGGAAGCGGGTGTACCCGCAGCGCGGATCCTTACACAGTGGAAGTAAAAGCAGAAAGAAAATGTTTGTAGGGATATGCTATAAACCAGGGGAGCACAATCTTTTTTCCCTGCGCCCCCCTGCCGGTTGTTCCCCTCTCTCCGTGCCCCTCCCCCCTTCTCTTACCTTGACTCTGGTGGCGTCATGTGCCTGAGAAGCTGACAACATGGCAACGTGACGTCATATGACCTCGTGTTGCCATGGCGATGCATCTCCAAAAGCAAGGTAAGTGCAGTTTACAGAGGTCTTCACCGTTTCCCCGGCACTTAATCTAAGTGCCTTCGGAAAGCGCGCGGGGCCTCCATAAACCCACACCCCCCGCAGACAATCTCGCGCCCCCATGGGGGTCGCGCCCTTCAGTTTGCCTACCACTGCTATAAACCACCAAATATCTGTAAGATTGAGGAAGCTAAAATACTTTTGTAAATGGAGAAGGCATCAAAACCAGGTAATGTTTGCATAATGGGTGATTTGAATTATCCAAACATAGACTGGAGCAATGAGATTAGCATTACCACAAAGGGAAACAGGTTTTTGGGGGTGCTTAAAGACTATTATATGACAAAAATTATTGAGGAACAAACCAGGAGAGGGGCAGTTCTGGATTTGGTAATATCAAACAATGTAGAAGTAATAACAAATATTCAAGTCCTGGAACATTTGGGTAACAGTGATCACAACATGGTCTCATTTGAAATAAAGGATCAAAAAACAGATTACTTGGGTTCAACGAAGACCATAAACTTTAATAAGGCAGATTTTAATAAACTGAACACTCATCTACAAGTAATACATTGGGATGATGTTTTTGCAGGGAAAATTGTTGAAGATAAATGGGCAGTCTTTAAAACAGGCCTGCACAAAATACAACCTCTCAGTGCGGCCCGCGATGAGATTTAAAAAAATAAAAGAACTTTAAAAAAAAAAAACGTTAAAAAAAAAAATGGCGGCGATTCCCCGCGGTCCCGGGGGTGATGTGAGGTGCATTGAGGTGAGGTGCAGGGGAGGTGCAGGGGGGTGAGGTGCAGGGGGTGAGGTGCAGGGGGGTGAGGTGAGGTGCAGGAAGGGTGAGGTGAGGGGCAGGAAGGGTGAGGTAAGGTGCAGGAAGGGTGAGGTGAGGTGCAGGAAGGGTGAGGTGAGGTGCAGGAAGGGTTATGTGAGGTGCAGGAAGGGTGATGGGGGGGGGGTGATTGGAGGGGCAGGGGGGTGATTGGAGGGGTAGGGGGGGTGATTGGAGGGGCGGGGGGGTGATTGGAGGGGCAGGGGGTGATTGGAGGGGCAGGGGGTGATTGGAGGGGCAGGGGGGTGATTGGAGGGGCAGGGGGGTGATTGGAGGGGCAGGGGGGGAGGATTGGAGGGGCAGTGGGGGGGGATTGGAGGGGCAGGGGGGGTGATTGGAGGGGCAGGGGGGGTGATTGGAGGGGCAGGGGGGGGGGTGATTGGAGGGGCGGGGGGGTGATTGGAGGGGCAGGGGGGGGTGATTGGAGGGGGGGGGGATTGGGGAAGGGGGGTGATTGGAGGGGCAGTGGGGAGGATTGGAGGGGCAGGGGGGGTGATTTTAGGGGCAGGGGGGGTGATTGGGGGGGATGATTGGAGGGGCAGGGGGTGGGGTGATTGGAGGGACAGGGGGGGTGATTGGAGGGGCGGGGGGTGATTGGAGGGGCAGGGGGGGTGATTGGAGGGGCAGGGGGGGAGTGATTGGAGGGGGGGGTGATTGGAGGGGGGGTGATTGGAGGGGCAGGGGGGGTGATTGGAGGGGCAGGGGGGGGTGATTGGAGGGGCAGGGGTGGGGGTGATTGGAGGGGCAGGGGGGGTTGATTGGAGGGGGGGGGTGATTGGAGGGGCAGGTGGGGGTGATTGGAGGGGCAGAAGGGGGGGTGATTGGAGGGGCAGAGGGGGGGTGATTGGAGGTGCAGGGGGGTGATTGGAGGTGCGGGGGGTGATTGGAGGTGCGGGGGGTGATTGGAGGTGCGGGGGGTGATTGGAGGTGCGGGGGGGGATTGGAGGGGCAGGGGGGGTGATTGGAGGGGCAGGGGGGGTGATTGGAGGGGCAGGGGGGGTGATTGGAGGAGCAGGGGGGGTGATTGGAGGTGCAGGGGGGGTGATTGGAGGGGCAGGGGGGGTGTGATTGGAGGGGCAGGGGGGAGGTGATTGGAGGGGCAGGGGGGGGGTGATTGGAAGGGCAGGGGGGGGGTGATTGGAGGTGCAGGGGGGGTGATTGAAGGTGCAGGGGGGGTGATTGGAGGTGCAGGGGGGGGTGATTGGAGGTGCAGAGGGGGTGATTGGAGTTGCAGGGGGTGATTGGAGTTGCAGGGGGGGGTGATTGGAGTTGCAGGGTGGGGCAATTGGAGTGGTGGTGGGGGGTGATTGGAGTTGCGGGGGGGTGATTGGAGTTACAGGGGGGTGATTGGAGTTGCAGAGGGGGGTGATTGGAGTTGCAGGGGTGGGTGATAGGGGGTGATTGGAGTTGTGGGGGGGTGATTGGAGTGGCAGGGGGGTGATTGGAGTGGTGGGGGGGGTGAAAGGGGGTTATAGGGGGTGATTGGAGTTGCAGGGGGTGATTGGAGTTGCAGGGGGGTGATAGGGGGTGATTGGAGTTGCAGGGGGGGTGATTGGAGTTGCAGGGGGGGTGATTGGAGTTGCACTGGGGTGATAGGGGGTGATAGGGGGTGATTGGAGTTGCAGGGGGGGTGATAGGGGGTGATAGGGGGTGATTGGAGTTGCAGGGGGGGCTGATAGGGGGTCATTGGAGGTGCAGGAGTGGGTTATAGGGGGTGATACGGGGTCATTGGAGGTGCAGGTGGGGTCATTGGAGGTGCAGAGGGGGTCATTGGAGGTGCAGAGGGGGTCATTGGAGGTGCAGGGGGGTCATTGGAGGTGCAGGGGGGGTCATTGGAGGTGCAGGGGGGGTCATTGGAGGTGCAGGGGGGTCATTGGAGGTGTAGGGGAGGTGGTTGGAGGTGCAGGGGAGGGTGGTTGGAGGTGCAGGGGAGGGTAGTTGGAGGTGCAGGGGAGGGTGGTTGGAGGTGCAGGGGAGGGTGGTTGGAGGTGCAGGGGAGGGTGGTTGTAGGTGCAGGGGGGGTGGTTGTGGGTGCAGGGGAGGGTGGTTGGAGGTGCAGGGGAGGGTGGTTGGAGGTGCAGGGGAGGGTGGTTGGAGGTGCAGGAGGGATGATTGGAGGTGCAGGGGGGGAGAGTGGTGTGAGGTGCAGGGGGGGAGAGTGGTGTGAGGTGCAGGGGGGGAGAGTGATGTGAGGTGCAGGGGGGAGAGTGATGTGAGGTGCAGGGGGGAGAGTGATGTGAGGTGCAGGGGGAGAGAAGGATGTGAGGTGCAGGGGGGGTGGGATGTGTGTGGTGTGCAGGGGGGTATTGTGTGTTTGATGTGGAGAGGGAGTATTATGTGTGTGGGTGAGGGGGAGAGATGGGGGTATGAGA
Source organism: Ascaphus truei (assembly GCF_040206685.1). Lineage (NCBI taxonomy): Eukaryota > Metazoa > Chordata > Amphibia > Anura > Ascaphidae > Ascaphus > Ascaphus truei. The sequence goes on from NC_134483.1 coordinate 477,935,454, forward strand.
GATAGATGGGGAGTATCGCAAAGGTTTATAGTGTGGAGTTCTGGGGGAGATATGAGGATGATGATGAGAGGTGCTGGAGGAGAGATGATGATGATGATGATGATGATGAGGATGAGGATGAGGATGAGGATGAGGATGAGGATGAGGATGAGGATGAGGATGATGATAATGATTTTACCCGGGCGGCCCAAATTTTTTTTCCTTGGAGCAGTTCGGCCCTTCTCGCTGTACGAGTTGTGCAGGCCTGCTTTAAAACATTGTTAGAAAAGCACACTTATCAGTGTATACACTTGGGTAATAAGTATAAAAGAAATAAGTCAAAACCAATGTGGCTAAATAAACAGGTAGGAAGGAGGGAATGTAAAAGAAGATGGAAAGGCGTTTAGATTCTTTAAGTCAGAAAGGACGGACACGTGGTATCAGAATTATACGGAATGTAACAAAAATTGCAAAAGGGCAATCAAATTAGCAAAAATGATAATGAAAAAAGGATTGCAATAGAAAGTAAGATCAACCCTAAGAAATTCTTTAAGTACCTTAATAACAAAAAAATGAGAAAAGAAAATATAGAACCCCTTCAGTGTGAGATGGGCAGGCAGATTATTGGAGATAAGGAAAAAGCCTTTGCCTCTGTGTTTACCAGGGAAGAATCCATTTCAATTGTAGTGCTGCAGGAGGAAGCCACAACCTCCATATTAATGAACAATTGGTTAACTAAGGAAGAAGTTCATAGGCGACGTGAAAAAATTAAAGTAAATAAGGCACCTGGCCCCAATGGCATACATCCAAGAGTTCTCAAGGAGTTAAGTTCAGTAATAGCCAAACTATTACATTTAATATTCAAGGACTCAATTTCCACAGGCTCAGTACCACAAAATTGGCGCAAAGCAGATGTGATCCCTATATTTAAAAAGGGAGCTAGATCACAAGCGGGGAATAACAGGCCTGTAAGCCTGACTTCAATCGTGGGGAAACTACTTGAAGATTTAATACGGATAATATTCAGAAATACATAATTGAAAACAAAATTATTAGTAATAGTCAGCATGGATTTATGAAAGATAGATCATGCCAAACTAACTTTATTTGTTTCTTTCAGGAGGTAACTGGTAATTTAGACCAGGGTAATGCAGTTGATGTGGTATACTTAGAATTTGCAAAGGCTTTTGATACGGTTTCTCACAAGAGGTTGGTGTACAAAAAAAAGAAAATTGGACTCAGTAATAATATATGCACCTGGATTGAAAACTGGTTGAAGGATAGACAACAGAGGGTTGTCATAAATTGAACTTTTTCTGGTTGGGCTAAAGTCATGAGTGGAGTACCTCAGGGATTGGTACTGGGACCCCTGCTTTTTAACTTGTTTATTAATGACCTTGAGGTTGGCATCGAAAGCAAAGTCTCCATCTTTGCTGATGATACTAAATTGTGTAAAGTAGTAGAATCAGAGCAGGATGTAATTTCTCTCCAGAAAGACTTGGAGAGACTGGAAACTTGGGCAGGTAAATGACAGATGAGGTTTAATACAGATAAATGTAAGGTTATGCATTTGGTCAGCAAGAATAAACAGGCGACTTACAAATTAAATGGGGATAAATTGGGGGAATCCATGATGGAGAAGGATTTAGGAGTGCTTGTAGACAGCAGACTTAACAATACTGCCCAAAGTCATGCAGTAGCTGCAAAGGCAAACAAGATCTTATCTTGCATTAAACGGCCAATGGATGGAAGGGAAATAAACATAAGTATGCCCCTTTACAAAGCATTAGTATGACCACACCTTGAATATGGAGTACAATTTTGGGCACCACTCCTTAGAAAAGACATTATGGAACTAGAGAGAGTGCAGAGAAGAGCCACCAAATTAATAAAGGGGATGGACAATCTAACTTATGAGGAGAGGCTAGCTAAATAAGATTTATTTACATTAGAAAAGAGGTGTCTAAGAGGGGATATGATAACTACATAGAAATATATTCGGGGCCAGTACAAGGAGCTTTCAAAAGAACTATTCATCCCAAGGGTAGTACAAATGACTCAGGTCATTCCTTTAGGTTGGAGGAAAGGAAATTTCACCAGCAACAAAGGAAAGGGTTCTTTATAGTAAGGGCAGTAAAAATGTGGAATTCATTACCCATGGAGACTGTGATGGCAGATACAATAGATTTGTTGAAAAAAAGGTTGGACATCTTTTTAGAAAGGAAAGGTATACAGGGATATACCAAATAAGTAAACATGGGAAGAATGTTGATCCAGGGAGTTATCCGATGGCCAATTCTTGGAGTCAGGAAGGAATTTATTTTTCCCCTTGTGAGATATCATTGGATGAACAAAATAGAGTATGAGAGGAAGAGGTAAAGGATACAAATCCTCCAAGTGTGCTGCTCATCAATGTGGATAGTTCTGCTCTCCTTCAGGGTTGCTCAACTCTATTTTGTTCAGGCTTGGCTTTAGAGTATCTATTCTTAATTGTGCTAACATTGGGGACATTATCCTGTTAGACATGAGGACACTAATGTCTGCTCATTTGTAGCTTGTACTGTGTAGATTTGCATTTTCCTGAGATTGAAGATTTACATGCGGATTAATTCATTTATGCCTATTTAGGGGACTTCCTTTGTAAGGTTTACATATTTGTGTGCTTTACTCAGAGATATGAATCCTGGTAGTTGACAGTACACCAGGGTTAGTTTACTTTAGTATACAGCATGTACTATTTGACTTCTGTCTTCTTGCTGATTTATTGAGGGATGTTTAGGTGGCGGGATATTATAAAGGGAAGTACCACAGACTATTTTAGTTTGTGGGAACGGGCCTGAGGAAGAGGAATCTTTGTCCTTGAAATGGTCGTTGCCCCCCTATAATATATCACCTTTACCTTACCGTATGTTATACGTCACCCGTGTTTTTCTCTTTTTTGTCTACAGCTTTTTCTTTTTCCCCTATGGTTCTTATTCCTCACGTTTTTCCCCCCCACCTCCCCCTGGTTGATGGGGTGCGTTAATGATAGCACGGTATTTTGTGCACGTGTTATTGCCATCTAAACCAATTTGTAAAACAAGCGCGGTATCTCCTTAACGCACAGATTATCCTTTGCGTTTTTTCTCCTGAAAGCCCGTGTTAATGGGTGTGATAACACCTAGTACATTTGTACATGTGGGACTAGTACAATATTGAAGTGGCTTCTCCATTAGAGGAAACACTCTCTGAATCACTAGGGGGGTTCTTCGGAAAGACGGAGTGTAAAGAAATGGAGGCGGTACAGTCAGAATTAGCGGTTTCAGATAGTAGAAAATACCTCATTTCAGTTTATTTTACTAATTTACCTGACGGCAGTTGAATAAAGCTTTGCAAATACAGACTGTTCAGTAGGAAACAAAAATGAAATGCTGTAATTTAAGTTGTTCTCTGAATTCAATACAGTAATACAGTAGGTGCAGGCGACACTGTAGCTTTAAAACATGTTAGTTATAAAAGCGTGACAAGCGTTGTTTGGAGGAACACCCTGCTGTATCAACCTCACAAGAAACACAGTATTATTGTTTGTTGCATGTTAAAATCCTGTTTTCAGCCCAAAGGTTTTTTAAGGTATTTAGTTTTTTGACCTAAGTATAACCCTGTGCATTAAAATTGTCATATAATGTTGCAAAAGTACTGGGTGTGTATGTGTTTGGATTGAGTTTTAACCTCCTTTTCCCCAGAGGCAATAGGTGGAGTTGTGTATTGATGCAAGGTGGAGACAGGGTTACTCCTTAAGGAACTTTGTGTATACCTGTTCATTATTCAAAAAGGATAGTTAACCCTTATATCAAATGACATAGAGGTGTTGCTACAATTAGTTCAAACACCTTTTCATTCTATTTTTGTCAGGTCGCCAAATTAATCAATTCATATCCCCATTACTTAATCAATACTGTCGCTTGTCTCTTTCTTTTTACCAGTCATATCTCTCTCCCCCCACGTCCCTCTCCCTCTCCCTCTCTCCATTTTTCCTCCCCTGCATTTCTCTTTTGCTTTAGGATTAGACGAACCCTTGCATGTTCCTTTGCCTTGCACATGCTGATGGTTTTATATCAGAATACACACGACTCTACCCTTTTCCACACATGTCCTGGCACCAGCAACATTTTAATTCATGTCACAGCTGAAGTTCAGATGCACATTGATGATGGTAAAGTGGATAATAGCCCAGAGACTATATTAGTGGCATGCAATCATTAGGGCATCCAAAACATTGATTTAGAATGCAGACCCCTGCATCACTGACGGAGTTGAAAGGGGATATTTGGGTTCTTTTGGTTACATTATTCAGTTTAATGTTTTTCTATATAGGCAAATGAAAGACAAAACGTCAGCTATAGCCAGCATTATTGCAACCGTTGGTGCGCTACCACTGGTGAAATGGTGTGATAGGCTCACCAGCTTCTCGCATCCAGCTGATTAAAAACAATGACGCGTTATGTATGTCCCACTGCAACGAGCTGCGGGTTTCAATAACATTAGCTACTGTAGTGCCGACGAGTATTCTAAAGCAAATCTGGTGCAATCACCAACATGACTCAGGTACATGCTGGGTACATGCTGGGTACTTCTGCAACATTTCAGTGACATTTCTGCAGACAGACTAATGGCCCATCGGAGTAACAGAGGGGGTCCCTGGCAGTCCCATTCAAACTGAATGGGGCTGCCAGGGACCCCTGCTGTGTTAATCCGATGGGCCATTAGTCTCTGCAGAAATGTCACTGAAATGTTGAAGCATGTACCCAGCATGTACCTGGATCTTGTTGGTGATAGCCCCAGATTTTCCAAGGCAAGTTTAAGGCAAGTTTTAGAATACTCGTCGGCGCACCTATACATCTGTAGGTGATGGTAAAAATGAATGATAAAGAAGAAAGTGTATCGAAAGTCTGATTGAATGCTTCATGTCGTAGCGTTACTCTTCACAATGCATTGGAGTCACCTCAAGCAGTAGAGAGGTTAATGCACTGAACAGTATGCTTGATGATTCCCAGATGAACTAATGCAGAGAGCAGTGGGTAGAGAGCAAATGTTTAAATTATTTATAGTTGTAGAAATAAACTCTACCGCGGCTGTTAGAAAACAATTCTGTCAAGTAATAAGCTAAGCCAATAATTGGATTTATGTGGTAGGGACTAGGAGTGGTCCAAACAAGCACTGCAAAATTACCTATTTCTTATAACACAAATTGCACAGCAAAATTAATCACTGCTCCCAACACTATAATTGCCTTTCTCAGCAGACTATTTTTGATATACTGTAGTTAGCTCACTGACTCTAAAGCCATGCAAATAGGAATGTTAGTCATAAGTACAACATTTTAATTTGTATTTATAAAAATGTTTTACCAGGAAATAATACATTGAGAGTTACCTCTCGTTTTCAAATATGTCCTAGGCACAGAGTTATAACAATATATGGTTACATTAAATGAACAGAGTTATACAGTTAATTCACAAACATTTCATGGATAGATAGAGGTAGAACATTGGGTACAGGGGATATAGGACAGGTGAGTTTCAGATTGAAATAGAGAACTTTAACATCACCAAACGGCAGCAAATGGCTCACATCCTTTGGCTTCCCTTTGGCTACACCAAAGGCTGTCTTCCATTGAGGCGACACAGATGTACATTGAAGGGGTTAAGATTGAATGCAGCTGCGTATACAAACTTCTTTGTCCTCTTGGCTCATTAACATTCCAGTGTTGGGGTTGACGTTCCACACTGCTTGAAGCAATTGGCGACCATGTGGCCCTGTCTGTAGTCCGCTGGTCAAATTTGTAGTTTTTGTGTCAACAAATAAAACACACACACAAAAAAACAAGCAGCCAGGAATGTAGCTTTAATGTTGAATGCAAACCAAATGATGATTCAGCACATTAAAAAATGATGAGCATACTGAGTGTCATTTAACTCCTTAATAGTGATATTTAAACGTCTTCAAATTTGGTTACGAACATTTTGGAGGGTTTTCATTACATTTTCCTGAAACTTCACATTGCTCAGAATTTAACCAGTATTGCCAGGATTCAGAGAAAATGGAAGTATATCAAGGGCCACATGACCTTGCACACTGACTTTTGATGCGTAGCAAAAACAACATTTTACAAAGCCTGCTATTTTTGCTAAATGTATACACCTTGGGACAAAGATCAAATGAAGTACGTTTCAATAAACAGGGGATCCCCAATTACCCAATTAGTCTGATAGAAATTAAAGAAAGGTAGTTGCACATTAATAGCAACTTATTAGAGTCCTCAGTAGGGCTGTCATCTTGGAATAATGAGGATAGACATTAATAATCACATGAAATCTGTTAACACACAGCTTAATTTTGGGGGGGTAAAGTCAATAAAGAATTATGTTGTGACATAATGGACATATTTACTAGGTGGTGTAAAGCAATAAGTAACCAATAAGGTACCCTATGGCTCATTCATTTAAATGGGTCGTATAGTCAATTATGTTTTATGTTGATATGTCGGTTAATATCAACCTATTTGTGATGTAACAATTGCACAGTTACTCAACAGCAAGTGAAAATATGAAATTGTCAGTTAAACTTTATTGTAAATATTTGGAATAAACAAATATTTAAACCTTTAAAGTCTATGACACATTTTGGCTCAAATTTAATTTTGCTCAATTACATTTTAATTTTAGCAGGATCATTGCACACTAACACTAACAGCGTTTCAAAACTTTATATATTCACATATATTGCTCTAGAAAAGAACTCAATTAGACCCAGACTTGCGACAAGCCTGACAACTTTTATCTGGATGTGACATGTTTGCCACAGTTATGGGATCATAAAGTCGGGTGAAATTAATGGTCTGAGCCAAATTTCTGCATTTAGAGAATTGTGTTGTTTTGAAGGGAGCTAAGTCATCACATTGGGAGTCAGCACAACTACAGTATCTGGGATGGTGTTCTGATGGAAGTGACTACTGTATATCCTTTTTTTTTGGTAGTTCACTTAATTTTAATATTAAAATAAATAATCACATATATATCATCATCAATAACTGAAGGGCCGCTTAACTTTGTAACATGTATCGGGTATAGAGTATATAATCCATGATCTTCCCATCATAAAACATTTCATCTTATGGCTTAACATAATTAAGTATATTTGGGGCTTACTGTAAAATGAAAATATGGAATGGCATTTTTCTTTAGCAGCACAGAAGCACCACAACCGCAGCAGCAGCAGCAGCAGCAGCAGCAGCAGCAGCAGCAGCAGCAGCAGCAGCAGCAGCAGAACAGCAGCACAGCAGCAGCAGCACAGCAAAAAAAATAATGCTTTTGGCACAATTTGCTCCATTGTAATAATAAAATGACTGTACATTTACAATAAGGACATTAATAGAATAGTGATTCCCAAAAATGTTTACACTGTGCACCCCCTGCTAGAAAATGTTTTGAATGGATGGCATAGCTGTCAATAACTGCGGGAGCTTCCAAAGTCGCACGCCCCACAATGCCTTGCTGCTGTGGATTCTCCTGCAGTACATATTTTACTGTCCGACACTGTGAATATCCTGCGAATCGAAGTTTAACATGTTCACGCATCTCTATTAATAGTGTATGTAGCTGATGTATTGTGTCTGAGATAGTGTTCACCAATGTGCATCAAATAAAATGCCGCTGGTGCTTACTAATGTAAAATACATTTCTGTCACCATTTGAATATGCAAACATTATCAGTTTCATTCATTGTATAGTCCCTGAAAAATACAATTTTGGAGACACAGGGCCAGATTTATTATTTAGTTCTGCTCTATAACATAGCTTCCATGCTGGAAGACACCTTTCAGCTCTATTCAATTTAATGAGTCATAAGGGGCCATATTTAATTAGCCATGCTGTATGCTATCCTATAGAGGGGCACAGCTTAATAAATATAGCCCACTGCATCATACAGACCTCTAATAAATCCGGTTATATGCAAAATCAGTCATTTAGTGCTATATGATTCATTTTGAGACCAAACGCGATTCACTAACTCTGGGCCATGTTTCTCAGCAGAAAGTGCTACTTATTTTCAGACCATTGCCATTATATAGGTTGCTTAATGCTCTATACATATAGATGTATAATCCAAACATTATTTTTATTATAATTTATTTATAACGCGCCAACATATTCCGTAGCGCAGTACAATAGGGCTGGAGGATAAACAAAATAAAATAACAAACATTACGATACAGTGTTACAGTAGGTAAAGAGGTCCCTGCCCCAAGGAGCTTAAACTCTATTAAAAGGGCTAATTGGTAACATAAGGGGCAGGGGGGTAAAAAGGTTGGTGCAGATCAGATTGCTGCTTGTTAGTTGAAGTAGTTGGCATTGGGGAAGAAAGGGGATTGTGCGGAGCTAGAGCAGTGAGAGCAGCGTAAAGATGGAAAGGGGGAGGAGGTGACATTCTCAAGGTCTTTTAAGTTGTCAAAAAAAATATACATCACTTGTGAGCATATTCACGTCTCAGACAGGTCTGTAACCCGGTCTTTTCCCATTATCTCTTAGCATACAGTGCTTCCACTGCAGCCAGGGATTCTAGGAAAGTACATGCAAATGAGCACATGGTCGTACAAACATACTCACTACAACAGTACAGGAAACTAGTAGCGAAAACCCACACCTTGTCCTAGAAAACCCTTATTATGAGCAAGCACTATCCTTAATTATGTCTTGCATGCAAGGGTATTGTTGATAAAATTTGCTTTAGTTTAAAAATGTAGTTATTATGGTAGAAAATGTATATTCACCTGTGATACTGTGTATGAAAGACACACACATAGTCTATGTCTATGTCTATGTTTCATATATATATATTTCATTCCAATCATGGTTTGGCTCTAATGAACACAGGTAGTATGACTATTGTATTTACTTCAGTGGTATGCAACTGAACAAAATGAAAACAGAACAGATCTGGTGTAATTAAGTCAACACTGACTACATTGACGACTTGGAGAACTGTTCCAAGAACAAACTTGGGATTTAAAGCCTTGAGCACAAGGAAACAGGCTGTGATAGGAAAGTGAACTATTCCATCTAATATAAGGGTGCCAACAGCAAACCACACCTATTAAACACCCTTCTTGCCAACTTATAGACATTGGAGAATGTCACTTATGGAAAAAAAAGTACAGCATTGTACTTACTCCCGCCACTCTACACACATTGTACTCCACTACATCTGAATTACCACAGATGAGCTCTAGTCTCACTTTTACATTTCAAAGGAAATTATTATTTAAAAAATTGTTTTACTTTTCATTTTGCCCCAATCCCATCCTGCTAATTGCTAGTCAGGACCCCTTGGCAGCCCCAATGAAACAGATGAAGAATTAAGACCCCCACTGGCTCCACAAGGCTGGGAGAATAAATAGAGAACACATGCCTTTGTAACCCCTGTCCGGGCACTGTAGCGGGCACTTTAGCGGGTGAAATTGTAAATGGACAGGTACACAGTCGGCGTCTCAGGCTAGGAAACACAAGGTATGACTTCTTCTTCCTGATAAGGTATTTTATTAATATATGTGGTGCTAAAGCTGTACCTCCATCTAAGAGGATATGTGCACAGATAAGAGTAACATACAGTGACCCTCCCTTTAGGAAATTGAATAAATTAGATGCTCACAGTATTATGATACTACACATATAGTACATTCACAATAAAGTTATAAGAAAATTATTGTAACATTTACTGCATGGCGTATGAGGCTAAATAAACAAACCATATAATTACATATTTGGACCATTACCACCCCCTCAATCAGTTCCAGTTTAGGTCTCATTGGCCAGCAATTTGTAAGCAATGAATACACGGTACAGTATGAAAATGCTGTTCACTTGCTGTTTTATACAGTATACTGTATTTGTAATCCCCAACAAAGCAAATTAGTATTCTGAGCAAATCAAAGACCCTTAGGGTTTATGCAACTTTAATTCTTCACTCACCCACAGCCTAGGATCTCAGTCCAACGGACTTTGCATACATAGCTATATGGTCTGGGCATGTGTTCTGTCTTGTGTGTTCTGTGTTTTGGCTTGGCCCAATGGTTGAAACGAGTTACGGTGGATGTGGGACAGTAGCCATGAGTCTAGGCTATTGAAATGCTTACTTTAAGAGGTGTATTTTAAGGTTAGACTTAAAGGTTGGGAGAGAAGGTTCTTGGGGTATGCCAAGTGTGAGGTACTTTAACAGGTAAGGGGCAGTGAGGGTTTAAGGCACAGAGGGAGCAGTAGAGGTGAAAGGGGTGGAAAGAAGACTGTTATGGGTAGAGCAAAGGAGATGATCAGGGGCATATCAAGAGATCAAATTTGATATGTAGGGAGGAGGAGAGCCTTAAATGTTAGGAGAACTTTGTAGGTGATTCGAAATTTGATGGGAAGTCAGCAGAGGGATTTAAGGAGATGAGCACACATTGTTTTGGGATTCTAGTAGCTGAAGTTTGGATAACGTGCAGGGGAGAAAGTTGTGCGGCAGGGAGGCCTTTTAGTAGTATGTTGTAGTAATCCAGACAGGAAAGGATAAGGGCATGCATTAGAGTTTTAGCAGTAGATTGAAAGAGGAAAGGAAGGAATGTGAATGGAGAAGGAAAGGGAGGAGTCAAATGCCACTCTTAGGCAACGTGCTTTGGTGGTAGGATGGATGGTAGTACCAGTTAGTGTGATGTAAAAAAAGAGGATATTAGGCTATGTTTAGGGAGGAATATGAGTTGCTCAGTTTTAGACATTTTAAGTTTAAGGTGCTGGGGCAGAATCCATGAGTATAAAGACACGAGACTAGGTAGTGGATTGCAAGTGTGAGGGTAGGGGTGGATAGAGTAATAAGTACTTTTCTTGTTTCATGGGACATTAAACAGCACTTGAACTGTAGATCCAGTTTTGTCATTTACCTTGCGGAATGTGAGTGTGGCTTACAATACATTGGTAAGACCATACGCCCGCTTAGAACGCGTATATTAGAACATCTGGGTAATATTAAACACAAACTCACAACCCATAGTGTTTCAAATCACTTTTTATTGACACACAGCTCCAATCCTGCTAGCTTCTCATTCAAAGCCATAGAACAGGTTTTGCCCCATTGGAGGGGGGGCAATAGAGACTTGAATTAATTAAGAGGGAATCATTCTGGATGTTCGAGCTTAAAACCGTTTCCCCCCAAGGTTTAAATCTTGAGTTCGACATAAAACCTTTCTTGTGAATGATTCTAACATGCCTCTCTTTTTCTCCACTAGATAAACTGCATTATTGTGTCTCCTAAGATATGTGATTGGCTAAGTTTATTTAGGGGTTAATCATGTTGTAATGGTTAATTTAATTTATTTTAATTATTTTAACTATTTTATTCTATGTATATCACTTAATTTTAAAGATTATTTTATTAAAATCAGTTTTTGGAAGACTCATGTATGTCTGATATGAGTCTTATAACTATTGTCTGTCCACATATGTAGTCTCTTTTTTAATTACGCATCACGATTACCATATTTAATTGTAAACCAATGGGATTCGAGCGTAGCGTATATAATCCTCTTAGAACCTGTCAGCTATACACTCCTGAAGAAACCGCAATACGGAGAAACGCGTAGAGTGAGGCTGACGAGAGAAAACTCCCACAGGATCGTAGTCCCCCAGAGCAGATGACGTCACTTCCAGGTTCCGGTTTGGGTGAGACGCACCGGTGACACGCACGTCCACCGAGGCAGAGGGGGGACTGAGAGAGCAGCTTATACATTGCTGAGATCCGACCTGTGTGATCTAAACGCTTATTACCTTTTTATACCATGTGAGTGCATTGCACATACACTTACTTTTAAAGAGATTTTGTACAGTCTGCACTATGTCCGTGTTTATGTTATTCATTTAAGGTTTCCAGCACTTACCATTCCACTTACCTGTCTGACGGTCCAACGGGCTGCCACTCAAAAAGAAACCTTTATGGGAACATTGCTCACTCTACACTTGTGAGTATTTAGCACACTGCACCTTGATATTTATTTTTAATCACAATACTGCACCATCAGGGAATTTTCTTCTGTTTTTACATGATTTTGCGCTTCCCGATGATCTTCAACCCTTCATGGGACATGCATCATGCTGTAGCTCAGGGCCCTTCAACTAATTTTCTGACGTGACCAGATAACAAAAAATGTAGTAGTAGAAGGGCCACAAGCTTATTGTATTGTAATTTTAGATACATTAAATTACTAGAACATTATATTTTAATATTTTGCAAATATCTGTACGATATATTACATTACCTTAACTCAGGAGGCGACGCGTCAAAGAAGCCGCCGGAGCCAAGGTAAGTGAGGTTTACAGAAGCCTTCGCTGCTTCCCCAGCACTTAATTTAAGTGACTTTGGGAAGTGCATGGGGCCTCTGAAACCCTGCGCCACCCGCAGTCAGCCCCCCAGTTTGCGCACCGCTGCCTTAACTTACAAGTGAGTTTCAGTATGAAAAATTGCTCTTAGCTGCCAAAGCAACTAGTATGAAATCAGCAGAAGCACAGTCCAAGGGCCACATCAAGGACCTTCATAGGCCACTTTTGGCAAGTGGACCACCAGTTGAAGAGTCCTGCTGTTTCCCTCAACTCACTGGGGACTGTGTTATACAGTACCAAGGACACCAGATGGTTCTCTAAACTCACTTTCTGATTTCACTGTGTATGTGTGCAGTGTATAGGGTAAGATCAGGACCTTCCACTTCAACAACAACCTCACTCAGACTTCAATCAGTTAACGTGGTCGGTTTGCAGGCAAAGGATTAAGACAGGCGGCTGAGGTGCAGCATCCGGGTCACAGGTGGATGAACAACAATGAATCCACAGACAAAAAGGACATGAGATGTGATATACAGTAACATGGCTGGGACTTCAATAGAAACAGGAACCTTGTTTGGCAACTTCCTGTAGAAAGTGCAGCCTTAAATAGGAGTCTGCCAGTAACAAAGATGGCAGCAAAATCCAAGTGAGGGCACGTTCCGGCAAAAACCAGGACCAGAGCGGAAAATCAAACACAGATCAAGCAGAATCCTTACATTCTCCCACCACCCTAAGAATACATTTGTGCAAGGAACGAATGTCACGCCCTCGCCCACATAGCTGCTCCTCTTGGTTGTAAATAAAAATGGTTAGAGAATATAAAGTCAACCTTAAGGCTTGAGATTTAAAGGGCTAGACCCTCTGAGTTATTTGTGCATTATATTTGTCTAACAATTTATTGAAATTGTGTAATTTTTTAAAATAAATTAGTTAATATATACAGTACGCTATTTCTTTGTTACCTGTGGGGCTTGATTTAACATTCTGTGTTTTTTGTGCTATTTGCATTATTGTTATTGTGATTCATTTTTGTGATACCACATGATAGTTTCTGTTAAAAATATTTTTGCAATGATATAGACTGTTTTGGGTCTGTTATATTCCTTTAATGTTTATTCATTGGTATTATATGTATTGAGCCTTCTTGGGAGGAGAGGCTTCTTTATGAGGGATACTTACATTTTTATGTGCCTATATCGTACCCAGGTTTCTATTTTAACCCCTGTACTATACATTTTTTATTATACTGTATATGCTATAAACATTATTTTTTTAAATTGTACAATCCATATGAAGTACATTATATGAAAAATGTTTAACAATGTTCTATAAATTTGGAGACAGCTGAACGTACTCTCTAAAAACTGTGTTCTCATTGTTATATTGTAATTGCTGAATATTCATGAAATAATTATGTTACCTAAATACAAATGGTTGTTTTAGGTATATTTTCAGTAGAAACCCTGTAAGAAAATGTAGTTTAAAAATAGAAAAAAATAACCCATTTGTCTTAGTGAATATAATATTTGCTGAGCACTATCAGCTTATAAGTTAGTGTTTCTTTATGTATGTTATTTCCTCTTATGAGTGAGTTTCATGCAATAATTGTAGCTCATTTAACCATGCTGGTTACGCATCCCGTTTGAAGGCTGTGTATCCAGATCATTTCTAAAACTTAGTGAATATAAAACCAATTGTGAAAAAAGGTATTTCATTGATAATAACAAGACTGTTTATAAATGTTTCAAATAGTTCTGGATTGAAAATGAACAGTGTTACCGTATTGTAGATATTTTCATTTGATTTTTCTGGGCAACGTTCAGATGAGTGTAACTGACAATACTTATATATGCAATCCAATTACTGTGAAAACCTTCTCCAAGTAGTCAACTCCACTTGGATTTAGTAAAAAGCTAACACTATTATTAGCTTCCATAATCAATTGTAATTGTTTGAAGCTGTTTCGATTTGCCTTAAGTTCTGTAGGTTTTTCCTCTCAGGGGCACTTTGAATTTGAGTTAATCAATGTTTTCTTTGGTCAGCTATTGGATTGCACTTCTACACAAGAAAGTAAAAGATAGGCATGTGAATATATTAATTAATTGCCACTTATTTGGGATGGTATTCTCAAAGACACTTTAAAAAAAAGTTATATGTTAATCAGAACAGTTCTTGTGTCTTGTTGTGGAGTAATAGCAAGAACAACTTGTGAGTCATCAAGATATCAAACTAACCTGATTATTATGACAATTATTATGAATTTGTAAAGCCAGTCCAAGAGGTGTCAGCCATTCCTTAGTTTATTCAAGAGATTTACAATGATATGCTTCTTAGTGAAGCCAGCAATACATAAAACAGCTTGCTTGTGAATGACCCCTTTCAACTTCATGCCAGTAGACTGAGAGGCTGATGATGATGGAGGTGCTGTTGTTGATGAAGCTGATACCCAGTGAGCCATCACAGTCATATAGTTCTTAGTTTGACCAGTACTGCTTGTCTATATATATACTGTCGCTAAGTGCGTAGCTGGTCATTGGCATTTTTCATGGCCGAGTTGACTGCTCTGCAGCACCATGTATAGATCTAAGGCTTTGTACATAGTAGTTGCGCGCGCGTGCGTGACGTCATGTGCGCCTGCAACCCAGGCGATCTGTGGACTGTGGGGGCTGTATGATGAGATGTGACCAAAAGTAGCTCCCATTCAATGTTTGGGGGCGTGTCCGTTATGTCACGTGAGCGGTTCACCCTCATTGGCTGAACTGCACATGTGACCAAATTCAATCAAGTTTATCTTGCGAAGTATCGGTCACCCCGGAGCTCTTGTGAATGCACATGCACACACGCCCTCTATGGCCATGCACATTGGCTTCATGTGGTTTTTAATTTGGCGCTCGCACCGTCGCTTTCACTATGGACGCGGTCTAAAATGGCTTTTCTAAAGAAATTAAATTTGGTATCACATAATCTCCACTAATTCGTGGAAATCTACTGAATTAGAAGTAATTTTAGGACACAGATCCAATGCTAACATAGCGACTGCGGCTCTAAGGTATCTGCTGTATAGGTTTACCCATAGGAAGGGGACAAGTCAGATGGTGGGGATAAAAAAATCCCCGTAGAATATTTGAGTAATAATCCCTGAAGAACAGGGCATTACTGGTCAATAATGTCTTGGCTGGAAGAGGGAAGAGGAAAGAGGGAAGAGGGAAGAGAGAGAGAGAGAGGGGGAGAGAGAGGGGGGAGAGAGAGGGGGGAGAGAGAGGGTTCTTGTCCCTGTAGTGCACGCCATAGTGCCCACTGGAGCAGGCCACAGGGACCTACTGTAGTGCCGACGAGTATTCTAAAACAAATCTGGGGCAACCAACATAAACACAGCAGGGGTCCCTGGCAGTCTGAATGGTACTGAATGGGACTGCCAGGGACCCCCGCTGTTAATCCGCTGGGCCATTAGTCTGTCTGCAGAATGTCACTGAAATGTTGCAGCATGTACCTGGGTCTTTTTGGTGATAGCCCCAGATTTTCCAAGGCGAGTTTAAGGCAAGTTTTAGAATACTCGTCGGCGCACCTGTAGCCTAATTATATTAATCTAACCAGTCAAATGAATTATTATTTTTATATTTAAAAATAACATTATGTAATTATTATAATTGATTTAATTCCTCTTTGCCACTCTCTGCCATCTCCCCCCCCCCCCGAACCCTGCCAACACCACTACCAATTACAGTAGCAGCAAGGGATGGGAGAAGCTATTTTTGTTAGGAGGGGTAATGAAATATTGTGAGATACAAGGAAAGTGGAAAACAAAAACAAAGTTTTGCCTCAATTTTGCTCCTTACCAGCATGGAAATGTGAGCATTGGGCTAAAATTTGCTCAGATTCACAAGGTTCATGGGACTCAGTTTATTGAGCTACTATCTGACCTATTAACAAGATTTCCTTCTAAATTGATCAATAAAAGGAACTGTTGGAAATGCAGCAGAACAATAGAGAAGGCTCAAATCCCTAAATGACCCCTATTGACCTTTCATTTCCTGTTTCATGATACAGGCCATTCAAGAGGGTGAGCAACTTTGCATCATAATGCATCTGTTGAAACAATTTGGAGTGTCTCCCTGAACAAGCATCTCTTTCCTGCTTGCAATTTTTTTTTTACCAACATGAACAGGGGGGTGCCCAGATCTGATCCATGGTCCCCTGACGTCCCCCGGATCCCGAGCGATAAGACCTTTGCTTTTTGTCACAGGACACAGGAGCTGGCCTTGCCTCTGGCAGCAAATAGAAAACTGCAAAGTCATCAATAGATTACATTGTGGTTTCCATTGGTGAGCCCAATGGCCATGTCTGTCGTTTTTTTGATGTTTTCTCAAAGAAACTACAAAAAAACAAAAACTGTTGTCACTTGGGAACCAGTTGCTCCTTAAGATCTGGTAAGATATATAAAAAAAAACAATTGGGGGGGGGGGGGTGGGCAGGGGGAGATTGCTGCTCTAATGTACCTGCTGCCAACACAGTTCTGTTCTTTTTGTTCACAGCAAGAGGTACTGTAGCATATTAAATAAGTAAGTCACATATAACAAAGCAATCCTTTGTCTTCTTTCAGAAAATCTAATTAGTATACCATAACTCAAAGTACTTCTATGCCTTTTCCAGCAAATGGAGTGGTAGTTACAAGCTGGCACATTGCTGTTTTGAGCCTTCATCTCTATCTGTAAAGACACATACACACACAAAACAAAATCCTGAAATTAGACAAAAAAAAAAAAATTGCAGAGCTCAGGGCAAAATTATTATTATTATTTTACAACTAAGCTTGTTTAGATTGGAATGTTGCCAGATTTTGTGTGATGTTGTTAAACGTCTGTCAGCTTAAAAAATGCTGCTGCTGCAAGCTAGATGAAGATCAAGATTAAAGGGGGTTGGGAGTTAATGGTGTGAGGTCTATCAAAAGGGTGAAGCAAAGTTACGAATGCTTGCTCTGGGGCAGGGAGGAGCTGCAGAGAGAAAGGACGAGGACTGAGGGCAGGGTGTGGAAAAGCTCCACCCCACCCTGTCCTCAGTAAATTAGACATGTCAATTCCACTTTTCTGATGTATTTAATCTTCTGGTATTTGCACTTTCACAAAAATGTCAGGCCTCCCTTCTTTCTCCAGATTGTAATATTGCCTATAGTTTCAACATTAATTGTGTAATATATGAAGTCCACTATGAATTATGAACTATTATAAGAATAATCTGCATAGGCCAGGATTCACTAAAATCTGAAAAGGGACATCAGAGTTTGATCCCGTGGTTACTTTGCATTGAAGTGAATCTCTTCCATTGTAAGATTTGCAACATTGTTCCAATCATTTTTGCCATAACCGTTACTTTTTCACAGATCACCGAACAGCTTTCACCATTTAGCATTTGTCACAAAATAATTTGCTCAGCCCTACTACTGCTCCTCCACGTCAACTGTATCACCTGTTGTTAGCTTTTACACTAAAAGAAATAAGTACAGTACAGTATCAGTTTTGTTTCAATACAAACAAGTTTCACACTTTAATATGGGAAGAAATGTGCACCTTGTCACAAATTATCTGTTTTATTTTAAAAAAAGAAAGAAATACTACCAGTGCATAATTTAATCCATAGTATAGATTATAAACCTGTGTATTCATCATCATCATCATCATCATCATCATCATCATCATCATCATCATCATCATCATCATCATCATGAAAAGTATGTCTCTTTTTATTACACCGAAGGGCTGATGAAAATGTTCTTTAGATAAATCTAACCTGCCTCGGGTTTTATTTGGAAAACAATCTGATACTGATGGATGGCCCTTTTATTGTTTTCAACAGGTTTTATTGGATTTCAGTAGTGGTGGAAGCTATATTACATGTCTATGTATCTCTATAGAAAGAATTGTAAATACAAGCAAACACATGACCTTTGATGAATGCTACTGAACATTTGTTGTGCTTATAAGAATGTTTAAACAGCCAATAAAAGTGCTGTCCTGGTAAAGATGGTGTTAATTACCTTAATGATATTATTTAAATGGTGGGCAATTACTTACCTATCAAATTGGTTTGTTAAGCAAATATTGTAACCATTAAAGTACAACATTTCTTTTAATGGTTTCTTCAAGTTTTTTTTTTCCAGCTGGGACCTTTGTATGCAAAGTATTCATCCATCCACTTGTTTGGCCTCTACTTCTTACATGACTTTCTCATAATGCTAATGTGATCCTCTTTTCAAGGGTAATAAGTAGTGGGCACTTAGTCCATGGAAGGGGAGGGTACTCCTTGGTCAGAAAAACACACTGTACAATGTAACACAAAAGAAAGGAAATCTGTCAAATAAAACATTGCCCAAGTTATACATTACTACAGTATGGTAAGCTAATAATGAAAATGGTTCTGAAATGCATCAGTTATATGACTTCCAGTACCATTGTTTTACCTGCATGCTAAGAGGGATGTCATCTCCTTTTGCAAACGTACAGTAATAATCTGTGCTGTTCTGCTGGTTCTGTCAGTCAGCAAGGATAGAGCTGGTCTGGAAAGGATTTTGAAGTCAGGCAGGATATAGGGTTCGCCTAAAATATTTTCCGATGTTATGGTTCAAAGCCTGCTCCGTTAAAAAAAAACCAAAAAAAAACAATTGAATTATTTAATTGTAATTTGTAACGTTAATGACACTTTGCGCGTTCTTTAATTTAATTTAATTTAATTACTGAAAGCAACCAAAGGTAATTATAATGGGAGCACTTAATGTGCAATGAAATGATCATATCTCTTATTTTTTTTAAAGTTAATGACAGAGAATATCATGTGATTAATTGCCTTGGTAAATATGTGAACTGGAGATAGAACAATTACTCAAATTAACATGTTGACAACACCCATGAGGCTGTGGAGCCTTATGCCAATGCTTCTGGTTAATTATTACACTACGATTGTCTCTACCTTACATTGTATGGATATGGCAGTAAAGAGATAAAAGCTAAAACCAATGCCAAGGTAAACTGAGATTTATATATATATTACCCAGATGAAACCCCTTACCCCAATGTGTAACTGGAATTAGATACTTTGGTACTACAGTAGGAGGGATTGCCCTTTAAATGTATTTTATACTATACTGTCATTAGCAGATCATCTGAGAGCTGGTTGGTGAGGAGATTAAACAATTAGAAGGTGGTCACCATCCTTCCAAATATACTGATGCAGTTCCATGTAATGACACCCCTTTATTGGGATACATTTCTAGAGTGCTGTATAGGTGTGACTAAAAAAGCTCAAAGTTAAAAACACAAAATCAACGTCCATCCAAATTTTAATATTTCACTTAAATTGGCATTTTAGTTGCATAAAACCACCATTTAAATGAAATATTACAAATAGTTAAATATGTGCCGGCATAATATACTGTAAGTAATAAGGGTTACAATTTGTGAAATGTTGGGTTTGAATGGATGTGGATTGATTTTATGTGTTTTAGTTAGTGAACACAATCTTGCACAAGGATACAGTTACTGCTTTTATTCCTGTTAGTACGAGACATTTTTTTGCCATATTTACTATGTAGGGCTATTTTATGTAGCCCCCTTCCCCCGTGACTAAGGGAACTATGCGTGCTGAGTACCTTTCTGGCGTACAGGAAGCCTTATCCTCTGCCACTGGGAGCCTGGGGTGATAGTGTTCACTCTGGTTACAGCGCCTCCACCTGGGAGGGATCCAATACAATCCGTGAATAAGGATACACACACTCGGGTATAACTAACTTATATTTACTGAACATATAACAATACACCACAATAATAATACAGGACCCACAATACAATACCCACACACAATATATTTACCACCCCGGTAGAACCCCTAAAGTACTGAGGGTGGCCTGGGCACCTAACCACCCCGGTTTTCACAGAGTCAAGCCCACCCAAAGTGTGTGGAGTAGCGCTAAACCCTGTGTGTGTTCGTTGGTGCATGTTGGGTACCTTACTGGTCTTAGGCCAGACCTGGCCGACTTGAGATAGTGGATCCACAGATCCACAGATCCACAACGTGATCCCACAACGCGGTCTATCGGATCCTCTCCTGTCCGTAGGCGTCCGCCTCTTGAGGGAGCTCCCGCTGGAGGGTGTCCCTTAATGTCAATGGTTGCCTGTGGTCTGGTCCAAGACCAAGTTTGATTGTCCCAAAAAAAGGGGAAAAAAACTATTTTATCTTCAAAATTTCACCTGCAGAGTTCCTTACAGAATAGAGCTTAAATAAAAAAACTAAAATATCAATCCATATTTAATTCTCATCAATACTGTATGTGGCATTCTTGTGTTTGTCCTGTGACATTGGTGTGTCAGAAGAACCATACTTTATTTACTTCTTGTTAAAGTTATGGTAATATTTTCTATCTGGGTAACACCGAGTGTTAATGACTTGCTCCCTCTGTTTTAAGTATTATTTTAATAATTTGCACGAGGAAAACATCGCAACCTAAGTTATTAAGAATATATTGGTATAACAAGCAGTTAAGGAATCTCAAATTGGAAAATAAAGATGAATTGTATATTTTATAACACAAAAGAGGTGTCTGTGGGTGAACCCCACAGAGAGAGAGATTTAGCGCACCATATGATTATATTAATACATTTTAAAATTACATTTTAATTGGTATTGTATATAAAGAGGGGAAACATATATAGCTGTGCTCCGTGATTCAAATAGTATAATTTAGAAAAATAGAACATGAACACAAAATGTAACATAGACCAACATGTGATAAATATCATAATAATGAAGAAGATAAAATGATTCAAGAGCAGCCCATGAGATAAAGTAGTATTCTTATTGATAAGTCAAATAGTTCCTTCCGAGGTAATGTATACTTAGAGCTTAAAAGGTCCTGTCCCTTGTGATCTGGTATAGAATATTTAGTGGAGTGTATCACCAACTAAGGGAGCTGGACTAGCAGGGCTGCCGAAGCAGATAGTGATAGGTAATTACGTTGATGAGTGACTACAGAGATGGTTATTAGTGAGGTGCAGTCTTTGGTTAGAACAATGACATCACTTAGTGTCTGATAGTAGAGTAGGGGTCTATATCCTTAGTGGGAGTTGTTCACTAAAATGCCAAATCCATTACTGGTCATGTTAACAATTCCTAACTGAACTTTGGTGGATGAATACTAGCCTGCTAAAGTACTCTGCTTCTCCTATTTAAAAAAAATAAAACCCCCAGTGTAATTTAGAACAATGCTGACAACAATTAATTAAAACAAGAAATGTAGGTGCGGTACAAATATTTTACACACACCCTGGGTGTAAAATTATTTTAGAACTCCTTCAGCATTGATTTACGTAGAACCTCAGGCATGTAAAAATAATCTAGTAACCATCACCTAACCATCACAGACTTAACCTGGAGGTCTCAGTTAGGGAGACCATATTTCTAGAAGGACATATCGTAAATACATTTGAAATTGTGCAAACATCTACTAAAATTGTCTATGATCCACAGCAGAAAACTCAGACTAAAGGACCCTAAAATGCACAGCTAAATTATAGAAGTGAGAGCGGGGATATAATTGAAACCGTGAAATACATAAAGGTTTTCAGCAAAGTACAAGAGGAAAGAGTAGTTTCGAGAAAGAGAAGTGCTTAAACTAGAAGCAATGCCCTGAAGCTGGAGGCTAGTGGGAAATGGGAAGAGGTACTTCTTCAGGCAGGGTGGTGATTGGTGGAATAACCTTCCAACAGAGGTTGTATGGGCCAATACAGAAATGTAACCATGCTTAGGATAAACATAAGGCTATTCTAAAAATGAAATAAATCAAATAGGGTTTGAGGTTTTACAGCAGATTGGAAAATGGGTAGACTAAGAGGGCAGAGTGGTTGTAATCTGCAGTCATATTCTATGCTTGTATGTGTCACATGCAAGATGTATTATTTCATATTTTATTTCAAAGCAATTAAATAGAAAAACAAGTGTCCAGAACATAAATCAATAAGATACAGATTGGGGTTCTGCCCAATATTTAGAGATCTGCCATGTTCTTCCAAAAAAGATGAACAGATGAAAAAAATCAGCAAACTGACGGTCGGACACACCCCGCTAGTATGCTGCTTTCCTGGCATCGAAATCCTCTTATACTCTGTTTAATATGACAAATCTCAGCTCATTTTCATGCTGATCTTTTGGGCAAAGAGCAGTACTCTCTACTGTACTAATGAAAAAATGTCACCCTTTGGTACCATTGGAGATATCACCCAATCAAGAGGCAAGAAGGCAGAGAAGAGAAAATAAGTGGTGGCCATCTTTGAGAGTCCAATTTAGTTCAAATCCCAGTAACTTATATACATCTCAAAATATTTATCTTTACAACACATTGGCCAGGAGTCATCAAAACATGACCTACACTCTTATGCCTGAATCGCTGTATATCTGCAATTGACTTTAATGGGCAGGTATTGCTGAATCGGCCGCGATCGCACGCTTTGATGGACGAATCCCCGGGAATGGAGAGATAACTGAACACGGGAAATAAGCCTATTTACATATTTAAATTAGATATTCTTCTTTCTCACTATCTTCCCCACACCCCACACCTCATTAGCGCTGTAGTCTGAGCTCTTGTACAGTATGAGCTGCTTGTATCTACCTGCAACTATCCACCCTAGCTATCACAAATGGAAGAGCGATTGGTGCTCCCGCTCGCTACTGCCATCTAGTGTAAGGATAGCGATGATTTGGAGCAGTGTTTCTTTATAGGGAATACCTCATACTTGTCCCTATCTCTCCTTCCCCCTCCTTAACAATAGAGTATTAGAATAGGGCTTAGTTCAGTAGCAGTGCTGACATCAGGATTTTACCTATATATTAATCATCTTGAGGAGATTAGTGGCTCTTTTGCTACCATTGTGAGATCTACTCATGTGTGAGCTGCTGAATGATTTCTCCTGACACACTCCTGTGGCTTATTTTCTACCCCTAGATCAAAATCAATTAGTAACTGCTTACTGTGTAATGATTTATACACAAGCAGTAATCTGCTAAACTCCTGTCCAGCTTTGAGGATACATTGTTTACCTCACATTGAGCAACAATACTACTGCGTCCCTTATTTGGTATTGTATCATATCTTTCCACGAGATAATTTTATCAGGGGTGACGTTCAGCCCAGCGGGATCACAGTAGGCAGCAGGTAGAGCCTTGGATTGGCATCCCAATGAATCCACGACACGTAATTCAGAGAAGGCCACATTATTCCCCACTATAGCAAATAGTATTGGCATTTGATCCTTCCCTTTGGTGACTATCATTGTGCAATTATTTGCTGTAATCTGCAGCTAGTACAATTTACAATGAGACATGAGAGCCCTGTTACAATTTAACAAAGTTCAATCAGCAGTATAGTGTCAAGGGTCCACATAGGGGCTAATAGGCCACAACAGTTTTATAGTTTGGTAACCAATGTAGCCGCGCTGTCCTTCTACTATGGACACAATCAAGGAAGAGCCATTTCCCTTTGTGTTCTTTATAGTCAAAGATCAAGCAAAAGAAAATAAACATGAATTACTCTTTCATAGCATAGAACTGTATTCATTTTTATGAAAAATCTATCCGTGTAAAAGCTAGTTTTAGAGCTCCTCTGAGTTGTAATAGATACTTATGCCTGTTTCATCACTCTACATGGTCCGGTCAAGGGGAAATGTCCCAGCCTATGCATTTTGTCCATCTACTTCACTTCTCAGGGGTTAGTAGCCCCCATGAGGAAGTTTAGTAGATTGACAAAGTGGATACTCGAAGTAACCAGATGGCAACTTGGACAATCCAGAGGCAACCTGAAACGAGAGGCTAAATACCTTATGTGCTTTTATCAAGTATATGTTTGTGAGTGCATTCTTTTGCCTTTTACTTTTATTTATATTTAATAAATGTGGTGCACTATTAGTGCTGCTGTGCTGTGTCCCTCTTTGTTCTAGATCTATAGTTAAAAGGTGTGTGATCTGGGTATTCCAATTGACTGTAAATGTAGGTTGGAGACAAAAAAAGAAAAATGGTAACCAATACACAAAGGGGTCTATGTATCAATGTACAAGTGGTAGAATTCTGGGGCAAATTTTTACCATATGTATCTAAAAATCGAGTTGATTCCAATAGGATTTTGTTTTACATACGATGCATTTTTTTTGCTTCAGAATGACATCACTTTTGCCTTTATACATAGACCCTATGACTTTTTTTACTATTATTTGAAAGGAAGGGTTAATGGATGATAATGGGTTATTATATGTAAGTCCAGAATGATTATTACAAATGACACAGAAGCATGATGTGCAGCAAGCCGTGTCATGCTATAACTAGAAATGCAGACCAAGTAGAGTGAAATAGGAAATACCAAGTAACAAAGGACTAATGAGAGTGACTATGGAGAGAAAAAGTGCATTATAGAATTTTGGGCTCAAGCGGAAGGAGCAGTACAGGAGGGTAACCACAAGAAAATCTCAATTTTCATAATATAATATAATTAAATTGGCCATTACCAAGCAACCAAATTAAAAAAAAAAAAACTTTGGAAAACAGTGACAATGTTATTTTACATTCTTGAAAACTATAAAATCTGGGGCACTTGCACCTTGGCTGCAATTCATCATATTGTCATTTATAGGAATTAGCATTATTTCTTGTTGTCAGGTGTAATTCCATGTTACACTTAGGGCTGAAGAACAAAGAGCATTAGAGTAGATATGGCAAGTCCAAGCATAACGTGGAGAGGATTGCTGCACACTTCAGGTTGGTTATGAGGCTTTCAGCCGCAGGCAAGTGACTCAAGGAAGCAGTGCACACCCATAAGTGTCCTATAACTATAAAGTGTATTTATATCTATTACTTATTATTGCTATCATTAAGGGCTAATGATAGCAAACGTGAGATATGTTATGACTCTTTAATTGTTCAATTGTTAAATTAACATAGCATATTTTGTGTAAAAACCATAATATTGCTGAATAAGCCAAACTGACAATTCAAATGTTGGGGAGAATCCATGAATACAGAAATGACGGAGTATATCTTGTGGTGGCGGCAGCAATACACTGTCATGTTTCCCTCCAACAATGAAAAGGGGGGTGTATACTTAACTTATAAACCTCAGTATAGAAAATAACGCTTCTTCGGAACCACAGTGCCTTAATTCTGTTAAGTCAGCACCAAAGCTTAATTAATGTCAAAATATTTGTTTTGGAATGCAAATGGGAAATGTGGCTTTGTAGCAGTAGTAGACAAAATGCCAATTCCGGGTCACATAAAATGGTCAATCAAACCTGTCTCCAACAATGGCAGCCCTTGAAGTTTATGGAGGGAGAACCCTGCCACAAACTTTTTGTAAATAGATTGTAAGCTCCACGGGGCAGGGACCTATGCCTGCAAAATGTCTCTGTAAAGCGCTAAGTAAAACTAGTAGCACTATACAAGAACATGCTATTAGTATTATTATTATTATTATGTTAAAAGGAGCACTTATACCAAAGCAGAAACGCTGCCATTCATCCAATGTTGGACTAGGTGTAGGTATTATTGTCAGGACAGTGATGCTGTCAGTTAAAATTGTGCCTTGAAATTGTAAGTGATCTTTCAAGACACAATACTACTGCATACTATCACTGAACAGTGACCATTTATCTTATATAATAAAATGGTTTGGGAAGTTATTACATTCCTGAAAATAATACAAATATTAAAATAAACCATTATGTGTTTTAGGAGTCCTCCCATGATCCTAACTATATTTCCTAAAAAAAAATAAAAAGCAATCCGAATAAAATACTTCTTATTTAAATTAAAATGTAAGCTTAATGTAAACTCCCGAAGAATTATTGGCAGGCGCTACATTATTGAGGCTGTGGATGTTTATGTTTATTATGTACTAGCTGATATACCCGGCGTTGCCCGGGATGTAAATGCGTAATAGGTAGTATTATTTACAAATGGTGGAACAATAGATTGAGTATCTGTTGGAAAGGTTGGATAATAATGTTGAAAAGAAAGATGGAAGAAAATGTAATACGATGTTGTATAAAAATGGTTTATTGTAAACACACCACAGTACAATGTATATTTTGGTGACATAAGTGATGTAAAAATGTGAGGCGTGTGTTCTGCTAGGGTGTGAGCGTGTGTGAGGCGGCAGGTGGGTGTTCAGTATGGGTGGCGCGTGGGTAGTGAGTGCTGGCTGTGGGTCGGGGTCCTGCTAGGGTGTGAGGCGAGTGCGGGTGACAGCTGGTCAGTGATGTTGTTGCGTAGGGGCAGGAGGCAGCAGGTGTGTGTTGAGTGTGTGGGGTGGGTGAGAGGCGGCGGGTGTGTGTCGAGTGTGGCGGGTGTCTGTTGAGTGCGTCAGGCGGCTGTGTGGCACAGGGGTGTGAGCGGTGGGCGGGTGAAAGGCAGAAGTGCGGGTGGGCGAAAGGCAGAGGCGGGAGGGCGTCCGAAAGGCGTTGAAGGAGGGGAGGTGAAGGGGGGGTGAGGGGAGGCAGAGGGGAGGTGAGGGGGAGTGAGGGGAGGCGGTGAGGGGAGGCGGAGGGGTGGTGAGGGGAGGTGAAGGGGGGGTGCAGGGGAAGGGGGCTGAGGGGTGTTGAGGAGAGGTGAAGGGGGAGGTGAAGGGGAGGTGAAGGGGGGTGGAGGGGAGGTGGAGGGGAGGTGAAGGGGGGGTGAGGGGAGGTGAGGGGGGGTGAGGGGTGTTGAGGGGGGGGTGAAGGGGAGGTGAAGGGGAGGTGAAGGGGAGGTGAGGGGTGTTGAGGGGGGGGTGAAGGGGGGGTGAGGGGGGGGTGAGGGGAGGTGAAGGGGGAGAGGTGAAGGGGGGAGGTGAAGGGGGGGTGATGGGAGGTGAAGGGGGGTGGAGTGGAGGGAAGGTGGAGGGGGAGGTGAAGGGGGGGAGGTGAAGGGGGGGAGGTGGAGGGGGGGTGACGGGAGGTGAAGGGGGGGGTGATGGGAGGTGAAGGGGGGGTGACGGGAGGTGAAGGGGGGGTGATGGGAAGTGAAGGGGGGGTGACGGGAGGTGAAGGGGGGTGACGGGAGGTGAAGGTGGGGTGACGGGAGGTGAAGGGGGAGGGGAAGTGGAGGGAAGGGGGGGGAAATGAAGGGGGGGAGGGGAAGGTGGGGTAGGGGAAGGGGGGGAGGTGAAGGGGGGGAGGAAGGGAAGTGGGGTGGGGGTGTGCGGGAGGTGAGGGGGGGAGGTAAGTGACAATTAATGTATCATGTGGCCGCTTGCTCCCCCTTCCCCCAGTGTCTGCTGGTCATCTGTCCCCCCCCCGAAACCTTGCGTCTGTCCCCCCCCCCGAAACCTTCCGTCTGTCCCCCCCCGAAACCTTCCATCTGTCCCCCCTCCCGAAACGTTCCGCCTGTTGTGGGCCGCTCACTCAGCCGTCCGCCGGCTCGCTCCCTCACCCGTCTGCCTGCTCGCTCACTCACCCCTCTGGCGGCTCCCTCACCCGTCCGCCTGCTCGCTCACTCATCCGTCTGCCTGCTCGCTCACTCACCCATCCGCCTGCTCGATCACTCACCCATCCGGCCGCTGCCTCACCGTCCGGCTGCTACCTCACCCGTCCGGCCGCTCCCACGTGGATGTGAGGCAGGAGGCAGCGTGTTGTGGCCGCTCCCCCGCTGTGTCCCGGGCGCTCGCTCCGCTCTCCCGCTGACTGTAGCGGCGCCGGGGTGCGAGCTGGGGGGGTGTGTGTGAGTGTGTGAGTGTGTGTGTGTATGACCTTTGGCCCGTCACTCTGCCTCAGGCCAATGAGAGGTGTGCGGGGGCGGGTGGGCCAAGGGAGCCATCTCATTGGACTGAGGTGGAGTGACAGGCCAAAGGTCCAATGCGATTTCCTCTAGGGACACAGGGAGACACATAAGACACATACAGACACAGACACATACGACGGTTTGACAAATATATAGATAGATTTGTCTCATTAGCACAAAAATATAAAAAGAGGAATTCAGACAACTATGGAAACCAGTTCATACCATGCTCATTAACAATGTTACAAGTACAAGAAGCAATTTACTCATATGTCATATCTTGTGAAATACAATATGTTGCCACAGCACCCCCTTTCATTATAACAGAGTAAATCTAATGTAAACCTTAACCTCCACTATATATGTGTCTCTGACTAGTTCTTTTTCATAACTTATCCCACTGTCTGTCATGTTATCCGTATAACATATCCTAGCTCATTTGAGAGACACAAAAGGCCATTGTTACATGCACTCATAACCTATTGAGTTATACATGTATTACAACATAACCTGTAAATTGTGATATGTAAAATCTTTGTCAAAGACTCAGATTGCTGAAAATTATATAACATCCACTATCAGTTCCGGTGAAATAAAATGTATAGCTCAGTGGCGTTGAAGTAGTTAAACTGTAGCAGTGAAATCATCATGAAAATATTCTTTGTGCCTAGGTTATCCTGCACTGGAATCTTGATCAAGCTGAAAAGCTTGTATATTACATGCAAGGAGGGACTGAAAATCACATTAATAATTTATAACACTATGCCTAAATAATGACTCCAGTTGCCTCCCATCTATATTCAAAGAATTTTGTAGTGCTAATGATTCCAAAATTATCATGGGCTGGGCCATCCGGATAAGCAGGCATCACAGGGCGCCTCCCACACATTGGACAACCCTGTAATGCAAGCCCGAGATCTTTTATAGATCATCTGTATGTGTGATGTCACGTGGATTAAATGACCTGCTAGAGATTAGACAAATACCCAAACTATGTGTAACACCTTGTAGTAGATATTTTGTGTTCTAATCAGTTAGAGTCTGAACAATTTAATAACAGAATATAAATATAAGGTAATAAATGTGTCAAGCATCTGTACAAAGTGTAAGTGAAGTGTAAGTTTTACTTTCGAAATAGTTTCAAAATATGTTTTTAAAGCTGTTAGTAGTAAATAATAAATATAATTATGATGACCGTTGTTTTCTTACAAAATTGTAAGCTCTTCGGAGCAGGGACTCCCTTTCCAAAATGTTACTGTTATGTATGAAGCAGTTCACCCCTTTATGTGTTATTTATATTATTTGTTATTTATATGATTGTCACGTGTAATACTGCTGTGTAGCGCTATGTACATTAATGGCGCTACTGTATATAAATAAAGACATACAATACAATACAACAGGATTAGAGTTAGAAGTCATAAACCAAAAGTATTTTGATGTCCATGTACTAACATGATTGTTGAAATAATTTATTGTGTCAAAATTGTAGTGCTAAAAAGTCTAAATCTTAATTAAAGGTCAATATTATATACAAAGATAGCTATGGGACTTTTTACATATGATGCATAGTTCATTGTATTTGATTCATTAGATTCCTTTGTAAATCAGTAATGTTGACCTTAGGAAGAGAGAGAACTCTCGAAAGCTTGTCCTATGAGAGAGAGAGAAAGAGAGAACTCTCGAAAGCTTGTCCTATGAGAGAGAGAGAACTCTCGAAAGCTTGTCCTATGAGAGAGAGAGAGAACTCTCGAAAGCTTGTCCTATGAGAGAGAGAGAGAGAACTCTCGAAAACTTGGAGAGAGAGAGAGAGAGAGAGAGAGAGAGAGACAGAGAGAGAGAGAGAGAGAGAGAGATCTTCCCTAGCAAGGGAAGACAAAGGACAGCACTCAAGGATAAATGGCAACATAAAACCTGTATTCAGATGGTACAGCACAAACAAGACCAACGTTTCGGTCCTTGTAGGAGGAAGGTCCTATATATATATATATATCACCTGTTTCCTCCTGCCACGGAAGATCTGACCTTTTCTTTGGTATTTTCTCCGGTGCTGTAGCTCACTCAGGAGGTCTGAGTGGCTCCGCAGTTGTAGTTCGGGAGCAGCAACAGGGCAGGTTTTCTCCATCACTTTACTGTGCAGCGCCTCTATCCCATGAGGATCCTAATGAATGCAGGATGGTCCCCACAGGCAATACTCCTTTCCAATAATCACACACCATTGTTGGTCCAACTGCAGCTTTATTGTACAACCGCATGACCGTCCTCCAGCCCTGGAGCAGACTCCAGGGGCTTGAGGCCCCCAGAACCCCTCCCAATCTCCTTGACTTCTTGTAGGAAAAAGGTTATCATACTTTCCCATAATAAACAACACTAATTTAGTGGAGTGTCAGCTTTTATACCTGGGGGGAAGGGCTTGTGACTCCGCCCCATAACAGAGTAGGTCCAGGTACTGACAGGCATCACACCAAATACATGTGACCCAGTCAGTACCTTCCCCAGGTATGACACTAACTGACGGTTTAGGCCTGCCCCTGGATAAGCAACATAGTACCCATCCAGGCTGCAACTGCAGGCTAGGCCCTGTGCAGGGGTTTAACCCCAACACTGCCCTTTCTAACCAGGACTTATAGTGTTGAGGCCAGTAGAAGGCTATAGCCTGGGGCACATGGCTACACACACACACACACACACACACACACACACACACACACACACACACACACACACACACACACACACACACACACACACATATATGTAACCGTGTTTCCCCCCACCCGGTGGGAGATTTTGCCATTACTACGTAGGTGGTGCATGATACCTGCTGGTAACATGAGGGCTGAGTCGTCCGCTGATGGTAGTGGGGACACAAAACTAGGCTTCTGGGGTCCATACCCCACATATCTTTAGCAGTGCAGCGCCCCCATCTGCTCCAGGGAACTGAAGATGATCTCCGACAGCAGAACCGATTACCTCTTCCCCAGTAAGATCACACACCAGGCCCGAGGTATACTAACAGGAACCGTTTATTGTCTCACCCTGTGCAGCACAGTACACGGCAGGTTTATGCCCAATAGAGCAACTGTCAGCTACTCAGAGAAGGAGGGTCCCTGGACCTTCACTTCAGGCCAAGGACACCCGCAGCAGTCCCAGCTCTTCATTGCCCCTCTAGCAGGAGCAGATATATGGTACACACTCACTCTCCCCCGGAGGGAAGAGGACCAGAGAAGCCCCAATAATCAGGCTCTTGGCTGTGTGACCTGCCCCTCTCAAGTAGGTAGAGACGAAGCTAAGGAGGAGGGCACCAGGTCTGCTCCATGATTGGACATGCTAAGGCCTGATGTCACCGCCTCTCACTGTCACTCAAGTGCAGCTCCAGTGAGTGTGGAAAACGCATATTGAAAACTGGCAGCCTGAATGTACTAGCACTAACTACCATGAGTAGGGCAGTTAGTAGCCATAGATGGCATGGCTACTCCCTCTGGTGGAATCCCAACGTCCTTGCTTGGGTTTAAATTTTCGGGTACCATCCTTACGGGTAAACTGGAACATAACAGCATAATATTCACATAATGATTGTCATGTGTAATATACATGATACATTCCCGGTGAATACAGTCAATACAGCTTTTCTGGAACCATTAGCAGCTTATTTGACTATAGCCATAAGTTGGCCATCTTACAGAATTTAGGTTCCGTCCACTGTGGAGAACCTCATAAATAGTGCTCAGGGTCTGGTTTCTTTACTAAGGCTACTGAATCATCAGTTTCAGTGATAGAGAACACCCTCTTAGGATGCCGTTCAGACACGTACTCTACCCGGACCATATAAACTGACCTCCCTACTTTCCAGACTCCAACTAAGTAGGCCACCCTTTCTTCCACATTATGGAAGGTACTCCTACTATGCTCTATAACATAGGCTCTGGCCACGATCAGCCACTTTTCCCTATTCTCGTAAATCTCCCTCATCAGCAGTTCAGGGACATAGGGGTATTCGAATCCATGCGAGCACCTATACGTCTGTACAACTTGCTGCTCGGCTTGGCTAATTTTAGTTAACCAGCGACCTTCATCCTGGCATGGCTGAACCCAGAACAACGGTTCCTGAACCGGGGGTTCATAGTCGGTTATGGCCACTCCCTTGGGCTATACTATACCCAACCTTATCTCTTGGTCCCTGCGTCTCATAGACTCTGCTGCCTCCTTGGGGCTGAAATCTTCTACCACCCGCCAATGATCTATCACATCACCCATTTCTAGCAGGAATCTGGTATGGTCCATATACGGTACTTATCCCCGAAATCTAGGATGCCACCAGGGTAAAGACTCCACTGGCGCTGCTAAAGATGACCCTGTGTGTGATTCGGAAGCATTAGAATGTACAGACATTTCCAGCTGACTTCCCCCCTCTTTTTGCCACATGATACCACCCATCACTCTCAAAATCCCAGTAATCACCAGAAGGTTTTAAGGTTTTAGCGTTCTGCCGGCTCCTCTTGCTGGAGTAATAGTCTCTAGAGGCCCGGTCAGCTTCTCCAGGTGGGGCACCCCCTGGGCAAGGGCCAGTAGAGGCACTTCCCTATGAGGGTTGCAAATAAGTGGTGATGCTGGTCGACGGGTATGGGGCTTAGTCAACGTACTTAGTAGATATATTGCCTGGACCCAACACCAACATGATTCGGACTACATGGGGTGCAAGGGCCGGCGTGGGCATAGGCCAATGGACCGTTACATATTCCCGATAATGGGCCAGAAAATCAGGGGTCGGAACATCGGGCCATACCGGAAGGCTATCTGTCTCAGGGATCAAAGCTGTATTGGCCACAGCAGCGGCCGCTTGCTTACAGGCCAAATGTTCGTTCACGATTGCATAAAAGAAGCTTCTTTCACCGGAGCTATAGCGGTACTCACCGTAGTGGGAATCGAAGGCTTCTCATCCACCCGAGCGGTTGCTAGTATTGAGACGTTATCTCCGGCAGGTATCGCGGTGTCCTGGTACAGCTACATATCCCGCACCGGAAACACATTGACATTTTGAATGATGCTACTCACGAGGTGCATTCCTGGATAAAGGAACATCCATTTTGAGCACAGTCCATTCTCTGACCCCACAGGAGTCGCAATTCTGACTGCAATCCATTCCATCTAGATCTGTACAGCACATTGTTACGATCTCCCAAGAGTAGATCAAACCCCAAGCTACCAAAGCTCCATCTTGATACGCTGCACACGATCACAGTCCATTATGTGCTTCCATGGTCTGGCTACAGCTAGAAGTACTCTGGGCTTCTTCCAATAGAGGCACCTTGTACGTCAGGCACCCCTACTAAGATACTCCCTAAGTACCGGGCGCCGCCTCCTCTTGGTTGCCAGAATTGCGGACCCTCTCCAGAGGCCCCTGTGACTAAGTTAACCAGAGCACCCCCTTTAGGCATCCCGACTACCCACATCAGGGCAACTTAGAACAGCTAAAGCCTTTGTGTCTCCAGACCATTCACCCGCTAGGGCAGTCTAAGCAGTAGTTCCGTTTACTGGGGACGGTCTCCCGAATGCTACACCTAGCCTCCTTCCTTCATTAGCACTTGCTCTGGAAGCGTACCTTTTACTCCCAGCCTTGTTTCTCTGAAAACCTGTCCTGTTTTCGTAACAGATTCTCAGCAGCGCCTCCAAATGTTTCCCCCCACCAGGTGGGAGATTTGGCCATTACTCAGTATGCGGTGCATGATACCTGCTGGTAACAGGAGGGCTGAGTCATCCGCCGATGGTAGTTGGGACACAGGACTAGGTTTCTGGGGTCTATACCCCACATATCTTTAGCAGTGCAATGCCTCCATCTGCCGTAGGCTCCAGGGAGCTTAAAATGATCTCCCACGGTAGAACCGATTACCTCTCCCCCCAGGAAGATCACACACCAGGCAGGAAGGGTTTATTCTCTCACTCTGTGCAGTAACAAGGCAGGGTTCTGCCCAATACAGCAACTGTCAACTACTCACTGAAGGATGGTCCCTGGATCTTCACTACAGGCCAAGGGCAACCGCAGCAGTCCCAGCTCTTCCCTGCCCCTCTAGCAGGAGCAGAGGTATGTTACACCCTCACTCTCCCCCGGAGGGAAGAGGACCAGAGAAGGCCCAATAATCAGGCTTTTGGCTGTGTGACTTGCCCCTCTCAAGTAAGTAGATGCACTACTAAATGTAGGGTGGCACTGCCCTTAAGTACAGCCAAGAGGAGGGCACCAGGTCTGCTCCATGATTGGACATGCTCAGGCCTGCTGTCACCGCCTGCCACTGTCACTCAAGTGCAGCTCCAGTGAGTGGGGAAAATCCATATTGACTACTGGCAGCCTGATTGTACCAGGACTTACTGCTAGGAGTAGGGCAGGTTAGTAGCCATAGATGGCATGGCTACATATAAATGGAAATATTACTGTGTGCTCATTTGCATGTCTTAAACAGGTCTGCAACGCTGCCTTTCCCCATTATCGTCCAGCATACAGTGCTTGCACTGCATCAAGGGATCCTGGGAAATGACATGCAAATGAGCACACAGTAACACCTTTTGCTTCAAATCCATTTCGACATGGACCCTATAAGCTTATGCTTGCTGCATTGCACAGCTTTTCAGCACACCTGGGTTAAGATGCATAGCCAGTAAACCTACCCACAGACAGCTGTTTTGACCTTTTAGGTCTCATCAGTATAAGGCTGGTTATATTGACTTTGCAATTTGAAGCTTGGATAGGTATCCACCACACATTAGTTAAGTTATGGTGGGTTAAAAAAGTGACAAAAAAAACCCCAGCGTAAAGCATATATCAAATGGAAATATTACTGTGTGCTCATTTGCATGTCTTAGACAGGTCTCCAATCCCGCCTTTCACCATTATCACCCAACACACAGTGCTTCCACGGCAGTAAGGGATTCTGGGAAATGACACACAGTGCCACCTTTTGCTTCAAATCCATTTTGACATGGACCCCTATAAGTTTGTGCTTGCTGCATTGCACAGCTTTTCAGCACAGCCTGGGTTAAGATGCATAGCCATCTATATAAATATATATTGCAATATATATATATATATATATATATATATATATACACACACACACACACACACACACACATATATATATATTTAGAGGTATCAGTACCGTGTTAGCCGAGCTTCAATAATCAAAAAATAAATAGATGTCACGGCCCTGAGGAAGGTCTCTCTGTGGGACCGAAACGTTGGCTTACGTGTATTTCATGTTGTGAATATAGATTTTTGGATTAACCCCGTGCGGTGTGCTGTCTCTTTACTGGTCTTTGGATTGGTTCGTATCATACTTATTTTCTATGGGACTAGCATCTGCTATTATAACCTTTTCTACTGCAGTGTGCTGACTGACCTTCATGTGTATATATATATATATATATATATATATATATATATACACACACACACACACACACACACACACACATATATATATATTTAGAGGTATCAGTACCGTGTTAGCCGAGCTTCAATAATCAAAATAAATAGATGACACCGTTCTGTGGCTAACGAAATGCTTTTATTTGTGCGAGCTTTCGAGATACACTGATCTCTTCTTCCAGCGATGTTACAATGTATACCTTTTGCTTGCTTCATTCATTGTAACATCGCCGGAAGAAGAGATCAGTGTATCTCGAAAGCTCGCACAAATAAAAGCATTTCGTTAGCCACAGAACGGTATCATCTATTTATTTTTTGATTTTATATATATATATATATATATATATATAACAAAGATACAAAGATGAATACCGCATCACTTCCAAAAAATTAATGCAAAGTCTAAATAACCTACTTAAATCAGGAAAAATATACCTGAAATAATTATAACAGATAGAAAAAATAAACTGTAGGTGGTGCTTGAGGAAAAGTTAAATATGAAAACACAAAAGAAAAAGATACCTCTGAAATAGCACTCAGACAAATAATTGCAAAAATATAAAGGGTACTTTAATTAAATTCAAAAGATAACAGAAAAACAAACAGCTGACCAATGAACCCGCCTGACTATAATAGATTAGTGGACAAAAGAAAATAACAAAAGTTAATGTATACAAAACCCAATAAAAATAAAAGAAAAGTTGATGCCCCAAAGAATAGACCTAACTCACTGAAGGAAAAAGTAATTTCCTGCAGTGAAATAAATCAGACCGGCCGGTCCCAAGGAATATTGCTAACTGAAGGACATCATACAAGAAGGTCAAAGATACAAACTAACAAAAGCATACAATCAAAGAAAACCATGGTGCTGAACTGATGACAGTTGAAGTGTTAAAAAAACACTATAGTAAGCTGGTTGCAGTACAGATGAGATTAATAAAAAAGCATACATATACAAAACTTCATTTAGTAACCCAAATACATAAAAATACAAATAAGATGGGGAAACAAATGAGAGGTAAATAATCTGAGATACTCAGCTCCTGGAAAACTGAAGTACTGCAACCATCAAACAGCACAGCAAAGTCCACTATTAATGTCCAAGAATATAGGACATAGATGAAAGTTCAAAATAGAACATAGGCAGGCAGGGTCAGCAGCAGCAGAAATTAAAATTAGCCCACTAACGCGTTTCGCCCGCAAAGGCTTCCTCACGAGTGGTGCTAAGGCTATGTCTCAAGAGCGTTTAAATAGGCAGGAGATTAACTCAAAATTCGCGCCAAAAAACAGTTGATTACAGATGTATTCACTTGCCTCATCAATTCTAATTCCCCGGTATTATTACAGCACTCAGCAGCCGCATATAATCCCGCGAGACTTCAAACCGTGCATTGCACATGCACAGTGGACATATAATGGTTGCGCCCGCCATCTTGTTTGTGGGCTGTGGCTTTATTTTGCCCATAATGACGTCACAGTCTCGCGAGAAGAGCGCGGCTCGCACATGCGCAGATACTTTAGTGGTTGATAGTATGGTACATGCGCATCTGCATCATTACTCCAACGGCCGCCATCTTTATTATGGGCATAGTCCCGTTTTTGCCCTGAAATTCGAGGCATACGCCTGGAAGTAAACTGCAGATATTTACATACATGCAGTTGCATTCCATGTGTTACAGGGAAAGTTGACACTGCCCTTTATAAGGGTATAATCATACAGGTTTAAACATTTTTGGCAGATTCAAAGCTTTGTGCAAATGCAACAGCTGGATCCAAAACCCAGACAGCTCATAATATGATTTGCACACTGTAATTACAGCGGCCAAAAGACCCGCTTGATAGTAGTAGCAGCATCTCTCATTGCTTATAGTGTCTTTAGAATCTTGTCCTGCTAAGGGTCAGATGAAGGCAAAAATGGATGCATCAGTAAGGCGAAAGTCCATCTTTTTAGAAATATCCAATAGGAACAGCTAGTATATTCGTGGATTCGTTTGTCTACATTGACGGAAGGGGGTACCACATCAAAACAGAATGAAGTGTTCCAATCAGCTACACCTTATAACCAGCAGAAGGATAGAATATATGCTGATCTATGATTGTAGGAGAAAAAATAAAGACGTTAGAACATCACAACCAAAACATGTTATTTCCCATTTTGAGTGATCACTGGCACTGCAACTAGGAGACACCAAAACAAAATGTGTTTAAACAGAAATATCTGATTATATGACTAAAAAAGAGGGCTGAGTGAAGGGAAAGACTGACATTATTGTTAATAAATTAAGCCTAAAAAACAATAACAACCTAATTCCCATAAACCAGAAAACCCCATTAAAATTAGAAAAAAGGATATATATTCAGAATACAACTGTCACTACCAGATTCCCATATAACCGCTGCAGTAACACCTATAACCACAGAAACAAGGTAATATTATCACATACAGTAATGCAAAAACAGTAAATCATAAACCGGAGTAATATCATAGGAACATTGAAAAACCCAAGTAGTCAAACGAATCCACGAATATACTAGCTGTTCCTATTGGATATTTCTAAAAAGATGGACTTTCGCCTTACTGATGCATCCATTTTTGCCTTCATCTGACCCTTAGCAGGACAAGATTCTAAAGACACTATAAGCAATGAGAGATGCTGCTACTACTATCAAGCGGGTCTTTTGGCCGCTGTAATTACAGTGTGCAAATCATATTATGAGCTGTCTGGGTTTTGGATCCAGCTGTTGCATTTGCACAAAGCTTTGAATCTGCCAAAAATGTTTAAACCTGTATGATTATACCCTTATAAAGGGCAGTGTCAACTTTCCCTGTAACACATGGAATGCAACTGCATGTATGTAAATATCTGCAGTTTACTTCCAGGCGTATGCCTCGAATTTCAGGGCAAAAACGGGACTATGCCCATAATAAAGATGGCGGCCGTTGGAGTAATGATGCAGATGCGCATGTACCATACTATCAACCACTAAAGTATCTGCGCATGTGCGAGCCGCGCTCTTCTCGCGAGACTGTGACGTCATTATGGGCAAAATAAAG
The DNA here is from genome assembly GCF_040206685.1 of Ascaphus truei. Lineage (NCBI taxonomy): Eukaryota > Metazoa > Chordata > Amphibia > Anura > Ascaphidae > Ascaphus > Ascaphus truei. The sequence continues at coordinate 477,974,071 of NC_134483.1, forward strand.
CCACAGCCCACAAACAAGATGGCGGGCGCAACCATTATATGTCCACTGTGCATGTGCAATGCACGGTTTGAAGTCTCGCGGGATTATATGCGGCTGCTGAGTGCTGTAATAATACCGGGGAATTAGAATTGATGAGGCAAGTGAATACATCTGTAATCAACTGTTTTTTGGCGCGAATTTTGAGTTAATCTCCTGCCTATTTAAACGCTCTTGAGACATAGCCTTAGCACCACTCGTGAGGAAGCCTTTGCGGGCGAAACGCGTTAGTGGGCTAATTTTAATTTCTGCTGCTGCTGACCCTGCCTGCCTATGTTCTATTTTGAACTTTCATCTATGTCCTATATTCTTGGACATTAATAGTGGACTTTGCTGTGCTGTTTGATGGTTGCAGTACTTCAGTTTTCCAGGAGCTGAGTATCTCAGATTATTTACCTCTCATTTGTTTCCCCATCTTATTTGTATTTTTATGTATTTGGGTTACTAAATGAAGTTTTGTATATGTATGCTTTTTTATTAATCTCATCTGTACTGCAACCAGCTTACTATAGTGTTTTTTTAACACTTCAACTGTCATCAGTTCAGCACCATGGTTTTCTTTGATTGTATGCTTTTGTTAGTTTGTATCTTTGACCTTCTTGTATGATGTCCTTCAGTTAGCAATATTCCTTGGGACCGGCCGGTCTGATTTATTTCACTGCAGGAAATTACTTTTTCCTTCAGTGAGTTAGGTCTATTCTTTGGGGCATCAACTTTTCTTTTATTTTTATTGGGTTTTGTATACATTAACTTTTGTTATTTTCTTTTGTCCACTAATCTATTATAGTCAGGCGGGTTCATTGGTCAGCTGTTTGTTTTTCTGTTATCTTTTGAATTTAATTAAAGTACCCTTTATATTTTTGCAATTATTTGTCTGAGTGCTATTTCAGAGGTATCTTTTTCTTTTGTGTTTTCATATATATATATATATATATATATACAGGTTGCAGACCTGTCTAAGACATGCAAATGAATATACAGTAATATTTACAGTTGCTATATATATATATATATATATATATATATATATATATATATATATATATATATATATATATATATATATATATATATATATATATATATATATATAAGTTCTTCAGTATTCGGTGATACCTTTTTTATTGGACTAACAATTTATGTCATAGGACAAGCTTTCGAGAGTTCTCCTCTCTTCCTCAGGTCAAGCAATACTGATATACAAAGGAATCTATGCCTAAAACAGTGTGGAGAGAGGGGAAAAAAACAACAGATATTTACTGTAGATAAGGTAGGGTGTTAAGTGTTTGAAGCCAGGGGACAGTGTCAAAGAAAGGTGGGGAGGGGGAGGGATACTGGGGGGGAGAGAAAGTGTGGATAAGAATAGAGGCAAGCAGAATAATTACAAGCAATTTTGATAGGGTGTGAGAAAACCCATGTCCGCATTAAGTCCTTTGGTTTTGGTGTCAAAGAGTCTTTTCATCTACAAGGAAGAATGAATATGCACAGACACTCTATACTCCATCACGAAGAAGGAAGATACTGCTCACCTGTGGGACATCATTTCTCACAACCAGATCAATCCATAAATGATCTAAAAATCAAAATCCTCAATGGAATGTTTAAAAGCACCCAAGAACGGAAAACATTTGAACTCAGAATGATAAGACTCTTTGACACCAAAACCAAAGGACTTAATGCGGACATGGGTTTTCTCACACCCTATCAAAATTGCTTGTAATTATCCTGCTTGCCTCTATTCTTATCCACACTTTCTCTCCCCCCCCGCAGTATCCCTCCCCCTCCCCACCTTTCTTTGACACTGTCCCCTGGCTTCAAACACTTAACACCCTACCTTATCTACAGTAAATATCTGTTGGTTTTTTTTCCTCTCTCCACACTGTTTTAGCCATAGATTCCTTTGTATATCAGTATTGCTGACCTGAAGAAGAGAGGATAACTCTCGAAAGCTTGTCCTATGACATAAATTGTTAGTCCAATAAAAAGGTATCACCGAATACTGAAGAACTCATTTATTCTGCAGTATCGCAACTGGACTAACATGGCTATTTTCTACTTTTTTTTTTTGAGAAAGGTCCCGTGTGGAGGACCGAAACGTTGGTTTATATGTCACACTAAATACAATTTTTTTGACTACTTTTTGGAGTGCTGCCTGTGATATTCGCTCAAACGGTATCGTATTGTTTATATATATATATAAATATATATATATATACATATATATATAAATATATATATATATATATATATATATATATGAGAAGACACAAAGTATACCGCATCAACACAATTAATAGCGGTTGCCCAAAAACTGTCTTAAGTATATGATAGAGTATCAAAAGGCAGTGGTGCTCAAGGATAGATTATGTAAAGCACAACAAAAATAGTATCCTTATAATGAAGCACATGGGCATACCAAAATATAATTATTGTTACAAATTTATTATATAAGGATAAAAACAGGGGGAGAAATATAAAAGAGGAGGGGGACTCACAACTGACAATACAGATATACCATTAGGACAAAGGCACATTAATTGGTCAAAAGAATCACCAATAGCTGTTATGATAGACAGTCAAATACATTCAATCCAAAAGATTGGTAGCTCAATGAAAGGCACTATTTTGTAAAGTAACTGTGTACTATAAATAGGAGTATGCCTATAATGCCTATAATGTAACTCTAGCTTGCATATGAACAATATTGCCTAAGGTAATGTCAAGTAATCCAGTACAAAAGCATGTATCACAGTGTTGTTGAATTCTGAGACATCACCAAAATCTGTGTGGTAGGTATGACCAAAAAAACAATTGCAGAAGCCTCCTATAATGGAAAAAGTCAGGGGTCCCCCTCCACAGACTCCCACTCCAACGCGTTTCGACAAACGGTCTTCTTTGGGGAGTGGAGTTGTGGAGAGTGAGCAGAGTATTTATAATGGAGTCAGGGAGTGTGGAATTCAAATTTCGCGCCAAAATTGGATAAGGAACAGCTACGGGGCATAAGAATAATGAGGCGGGAGATGATCTCGATAATGCGACTGATGTCATGACGTATGACGTCATCACGTATAAACATCATGACGTCAGTATCCTCCGATGCCTCGATCAACAGCATCAAGAAACTACAGCTGATGTAGTAGCTAGGATGTTGCCCAGAAGACGACATTGATAAAGAAGGTAGCTTGGTTATCATTCCTATAGCTCCATAGTTGGAAATAAAAGATTAGGGCACATCTGATCGATCGCGCGCCAGCGTCACGACGTATGACGCCATGACGCAATGAGCGCGATATACGTGGGTAAATACTAGAACCCACAGCTAGGCCCACAGGTATCTGCTGCTGCTGAAATTTCAAAAACACCACATAAAAGGGGCACCATTGGCCACAAATGTGCCAGAATATACATGGCACTAATGTGAAACATAGCGATAATATCATATGCGTAGGTAGAGTCAAGTAAAAGAAATATCACAGGGAAAAGCAAGCTATAATATCATTGCTACATATCCTAACCTGCAGATGGGTGAGAGACAGATATTCAATCATGAGCAAAATTACAATTATCATCGTAGCGTTGTGAGGATGAACGCTCATTGTTAGATAAGGTACTTCGCAATCAAAGAACATAGAGCACATTCTCCAGAATTACACCTAATGAGGTATGTCAAAAATAAAATCTCTCCCAATGTATAATTTCTCTTCTTCATATCCTGGGTAGGGACAGGAATAGTAGCCAATTGGAATGTTCCGGGGCAGGATTCATATCGTCATCACTGTCCATAATCCACATCAAGGATTGTGAACTCCAGAGTTGGTAAGCTGTCTAGACATCATGAAGGACGATCTTATGGGGTGATCTCATAGCCGAAGTCACATAGCAGGTTACCCAGCAAAAGATGCTGGTCCAGGATATATATATTGCAATATATATATATATATATATACACACACACACACACACACACACACACACACACACACACACACACACACATATATATATATATATATATATATATATATATATATCAAGCGACAGAGAAGCCCAATGCTACATCCAATATGACAAAAATACACAGTGAAATACTTATATATTCTCTTGAAAAGGGGTCATTTAGTTTAACCCTTTGGCCAAAGCATTGTAAGCCTGCGAGCCACAACAAGGCAGACCCAGTTTGCAGGTCCTAACACTACCAGATAAAATACTACTATACCTCTATTAGGATTAAAATTCTCATTTACCTCTATTAGGAGGGAGAAAGACCAACATTGGATCTATATCCAGTACAATGAAAAAGACCTGCTGATTTGGGAAGTGGGGAGGGGCGGGCTTAAACCCTGGGAAAGAGGGGCCACTAACCTCCAACAGCTGAGACAGCTGAAAATAAGTTAACAAACAACACACAGGACCCCAGCAAACTCATTTTAGGAACCCCTGAGCCCCCCCAAAATATATATGTATATAAGTGTCAAAAAGGAGAGTTATTGAGCGTGGCAAATGTGTACTACAAGCGACAGAGAAGCCCAATGCAACATCCAATATGACAAAAATATACAGTAAAATACTTATATATTCTCTGCGTTTGGACAGAAGAAAGTCATCCCAGCCATCAAGCATGGTGGTGGGAGTGTGATGGTTTGGGGCTGTTAATTTGATGGACGGCTTGCCATCATTGACAGAACCTTGAATTCTGCATTGTATCAGAAGATTTTAGAGGAGAATGTCAGGCCATGCGTCCTTGAACTGAAGAAGAAGCGAAAGTGGGTCATGCAGCAAGACAATTAAACAATAGTTGAGGTTGAAAAAAATATTCGTCCATCAAGTTCAACCTATTCTAAATTTAGATGACAGATACTGTATCCTATATTTAAATTTACAGAATATTAATCCAGAAGAAGACAAACAAAAATCCCAAGTGAAATATCATCGAATGATACCTCATAAGGGGAAAAATAAAATTAATTCTTTATTCCAAATATTGGCAATCAGATTACTACCTGGATAAACATCCTTCCCATATTTACTTATTTGGTATATCCCAGTATACCATTATATATATATATATATATATATATATATATATATATATATATATATAATATATATATATATATATATACAGTGTTCGACAAACCTATACATTTGCTCGCCCCGGGCGAGTGGATTTAACCCCCGGGCGAGTAAATATTGGCCCAAGCAGCACACGTTTGGTACTAGGTGGCGAGTAGATTTTTTTGTGTGGCGAGTAGATTTTTTGGTGATTTGTCAACCACTATATATATATATATATATATATATATATATATATATATATATATAACTTAGATATAAAAAGAATATCTATTTTATTTTCTATCACTGTCTCCATAGGTAATGAATTCCACATTTTAACTACTCATACTGTAAAGAACTCTTTCCTTTGTTGCTGATGAAATCTCCTATGTCGTTTGTACTACCTTTGGGATGAATAATTATTTTTTAAAGCTCCTTGTATTGTTTCCAAATATATTTATATATAGTTATCACATCCCTCTTAGATGTCTCTTTCCTAATGTAAAGAAATCTAATTTGGCTAGCCTCTCCTCATAAATCAGATTATCCATCTCCTTTATTAATTTGGTGACTCTTCTCTGCAATTTCTCTAGATCCATAATGTCTTTTCTATGGAATAATGCCCCAAATTGTACTTCGTATTCAAGGTGTGATCTTACTAATACTCTATAGAGGGGCATAATTATGTTTACTTCCCTTCCATCCATTCCCATTTAATGCAAGATAAGATCTTGTTTGCCTTTGCAGCTACTGCATGACTTTGGGCACTATTACTAAGCCTGCTGTCTACAAGCACTCCTAAATCCTTCTCCATCGAGGATTATCCTAATGTATCCCCATTTAATTTGTAAATGGCTTGTTTATTCTTGTTTCCCAAATGCATAACCTTATATGTATCTGTATTAAACCTCATCTGCCATTTACCTGCACAAGTTTCTAGTCTATCCAAGTCCTTCAGGAGAGAAATGAAATCCTGCTCTGACTTTACTACAGTACCTTACACAATTTAGTGTCATCAGTAAAGATGGTGACTATGCTCTCTATGTCAACCTCAAGGTAATTAATAAACAAGTTAAAAAGTAGGGGTCCCAGTACCAAACCTTGAGGTTCTCCACATACAACTTTAACCCAACTTGGAATGGTTCCAGTTATGACAACTCTCTGTTTTCTATCCTTCAACCAGTTTTCAATTCTGGTGCAAATATTTTTACTCAATACTTTTACAATTTGCTTAATTTTGTACACTAACATTTTCTGTGGAACCGTATCTAAATCCTTTGCAAAATAAAAGTAGACAACATCAACTGCATTACTCCGGTCTTAATTCTTACTTACCATCTCAAAGAAAATATTAAGGTTAGTTTGGCACGACCTATCCTTCATAAATCCATGCTGACTATTACTAATAATTTTGTTTTCCATTAGGTATTCCTGAATATTATCCCATTCTAAACCTTCAAGTAGCTTCCCCACTATTGATGTTAGGCTTACAGGTCTATAATTCCCCGGTTGTGATCTATCTCCCTTTTTTTATACAGGCACCACGTCGGGTTTACACAAATCTTGTGGTACTGAGCCTGTGGAAATGGAATCCTTGAATATTAAATGCAATGGTTTGGCTATTATTGAACTTAACTCCTTGAAAACTGTAGGCTGTATGCCATCGGGGCCAGGCGCCTTAGTTACTTTAATTTTACCATGCTGCCTATGAACTTCTTCCTTAGTTATCAAATTGCTCATTAATATACTGTAGATGTTGTGGCTTCCTCGTGCAGCACTACTATTTCAATTGTTTCATCCCTGGTAAAAACAGAGGCAAAAAATGTATTTAATACCTCTGATTTTTTGTTAGCTCCAATAATTTCCCTTCCAATGTAACTCAATATTTTCTTTTCTATTTTTTTTATTATGGTGCTTAAAGAACTTTTTAGGGTTGATCTTACTTTCTTTTGCAATCCTTTTTTCATTATCCATTTTTGTTAATTTGATTGCCCTTTTGCAACTTTGGTTACATTCCTTATCATTCTGATGCGATGCTTCCGTCCCTTCTGATTTTAAGAATCTAAATACCTGTCTCTTCTTTTCCATTTTCTCTCCTACCTGTTAATTTAGCCACATTGGTTTAGACTTGTTTCTTTTATATTTATTACCCAAGGGTACCAAAAACATAGATTGTAAGCTCCATGGAGCAGGGACCTGTGTCTGCAAAATTTCTCTGCAAAGTGCTACGTAAAACTAGCAGCGCTATACAAGAACATGCCATTATTATTATTATTATTATCATCTCTGCTTATTGCATAGGCCCCAAAGTCTTTTTTGAACCCATGTAATATGGGGTTTGATCATTTTTGTTCATATGAGACTTTGTTATGATCATTGTTATCCAAATGTTTCTTGACTTGAATATTTCTTATTACTTCTACATTGCTTGATATTACCAAATCCAGTATTGCCCCTCTCCTGGTTGATTCCTCAATAATTTAGATCATGTACTCGTCTTTAATCACCCCCAAAAACCTGTTCCCTTTTGTTGTAACGCTAATCTCATTGCCCCAGTCTATGTCTGGATAATTAAAATCACCCATACTGCAAAGATGACACAGTTTTGATGCCTTCTCCATTTGCACAAGTATTTTGGCTTCCTCTGTCTCACAGATATTTGGTGGTTTATAGCAGCGGTGCGCAAACTGGGGGGCGCGCCCCCTTAGGGGGGCGCAAGATTATTTAGGGGGGCGCAGGCTGCGTGCGGGGAAACCTGGGGGTGGACAGAGCTGTGCACGGGCGGCCAGAAGCTCCGCGCAGAGGCTGCTTCCCTCCTGTCTGTGTCAGAGGGGCGGGGCCAGAAGCTCAGTGCTGAGACTGCTTCCCTGCTCTGTCTGTGTCTGCCTGCAGAGGGGGCGGGGCCTTGCTGCGGGGCTTCCCCTGCACACAGACAAGCCCCCCTCCTACCGGTTTCTGCCCTGCAATAGTGCTGTGTTCCTGCTCTCCTCCGCTGGCAACCTGCTTCGCTGCGATCCTCTGCAAGTGAGAGGGTAGGCTGCCATACTATGCCATACTATATCAATCATACTATGAATGTACAGAAATAATGGGGGGAAAAAAAAGTGAAAACACTCCCCCGCTCGTGCTCGCAAAATTATGCAGGACACCCTGTGCTCATGCTTGGAAAGTTGGTGATGTCACCGCTTTCAGCGGCAGCGTGGACGCTGCCTAATTTTGCAAGAGCGAGCTGTTGAAGAATGTAAGTATTTAGACTGCGCTTATAGTGCCGGCGACGCAACGTCGCCCGAAAACAAATGCATTGTCGCCGCCGTGTGCTCTTATAGTAAGCGTGACGCGATTTTTTTAAGCCGGCAATATTTTTTTTTTCAGGGGCTGTCGCCTCATGTGACAGCCCCTGAACCAATCAATGGCCTGGTCACCGGTGCCGCCACAAAGCAAAATACAACTTTCGCTAGCAGCGATGGGTGACGTCACGCGTCTCCGTCGCGGGCACTATACGCGCGGCTTTAGACATATTTGTATTTACATTGTATACCGTTTAATAAAGGGTTTTTTTCCCATGTGATTTTGATTACATCAGGCAGGGGGGGCCCGAAAAATTTCATGGATAAAAAGGGGGGCTCGGCTTAAAAAGTTTGCTCACCCCTGGTTTATAGCATAAACAAACATTTTCTTTCTGCTTTTACCTTCACTGCTAATTTCTATCCACAAGGTCTCTACATTTCCCTTATTCCCTTCATAAACATCTTCTCTTATAATAGGTTTTAGATACTGTTTAACATATAAACATACTCCACCTGCTCTTCTACAGTAGTATTTAGTATTATATGATAAAGCGTACTTCTATACACGAAACGCGTAGGAGGGTGTCTACCTCCATTTCCTATATGGATCAATAAAGGATCATTTTTTCTTTCATTCTGTTGGTGACCCACTCCTTTGGCTGTGCGCCAGTTTCTTTTTCTCTTCGTTACCTCAAGCACTTGGCTGCACGCCAACAAGGACAATTGGATTTGGGCATACATATGTGAGTATTCTTCTTCTTTTCATTTGTGCATTATCACATGCTGTGAGTCCAGGAACCTCCCTGTGAAGAATTAACAGGGGACATTGCTATCCACCCCATACCCAGTGACATTGGGTCTCCTATGAGACTTCACATACTTATCTCACTAGCCCCAATCCCAACTCCTACCTATATTATTCCTATTACATGGATCTAGCGCTGGAGCGCATTAATTACTAACTATGCCTTCTACAGTATTTGCCTGATCTTTCCGCAAAAAGGGAATAACCCTCTAAATTAACTGCCCAGTCATGAATTTCATCCCACCATGTTTCAGTAATGCATAGGACATCATACTGCCCCTTGTAGCTATTAATTCAAGCTGTCAGGCTTCTTGCATTAAGAAGCATGCATTTAAAGTTTCTTTCACTCTGTACTATTATCTTATCTGCTCCTGTCTTTCTACTCTAATTGAATTTAGTCTTTAGAAGTTTTCTAGAATTATCTTTATTTAATATGGGTATCTCCCTGCTTTCCAAACTCTCACTTGCCCCAATTGTACATGACCCCTTGCTATTTTCCCATCCCATCTATTCTATTTAGTTTGTTATCATTTTCTTGTCTCTCCCACTTCTATCCTAGTTTAAAATCTTCTCCAACCTTGTTAACATTCTCCCCCTAGCACAGAAGACCTCTCTTCATTGAGGTGCAATCCATCCCTACTATAAAGATAACACGTCTCAGAAAAGGAGTCCCAGGATGGGACCGCGAGGCAGATGTAGGGATAAGTAAACACCGACCGGAAGCCGAGAGGCCACGTCCGGTGTGCAGGTTTGTTGTTGTGTAGCAGGTCAGGGTTATGTGATGTAGGGTGGAAGGTATACTCGCCATGGTCGAGGGGAGGAGACTGGAGGGTAGTAGAGGTCACTTAGCCACGGTCGAGGGTACTAGAAGGTAGAGTAGTAATATCCAAGCCGACGTCGAGGGTAGGAGACTGGAGGGTAGTTGACAGAAGTCTGTGGTCAAGGTTCAGGTGAACTGCAAGGCAAAACAAGGCACAGCAAAGCAAGGCAGGACAAGGTACAACAGAGTGCTTGTGACCCGCACAACGTCACAAGAAACAAACTGTTATGCTCAGTCAATTTGCAGAGGCAAACGCTGAGCTTATAAAGGATGAACAGCCAATAGCTAAATGGCTGCATGGCAGAAGATGATACCACAGCTGCAGCAAGGTCTGAATCAAACTCAAGGGGGAGCCTGCAGCGGATGCTGACATCATGGGGGCGGAGCCTGTGCCCAATCCTCATACCAGTGCTCTAAAAAAAAAAAAACCTCCTTCCTACACCAATTTTTTAGCCATGCATTAACCTCCCTAATCTCCGACTATCTCCCAGGGGTAGTGCATGGCACTGGTAGTATTTCAGAAAATACTATCTTGGAGGTCCTTGCCTTATGCTTGTGGCCTAGATACCTGAAATAATTTTTTAGGACCTCCATATTTCTCTAACGCTATCATTGGTGCCAACATGTACAATGACTGCCGGGGCAGTCCCAGCCCCTCCTAACAATCTGTCTATCCGATTCGCAATGTGCCGAACTCAAGCCTCCGTAGATTACAAACTGTAGGGTTCATGCGGTCATGGCAACAGATTGCTCTATCTAACTTCCTAATAATTGAGTCCACTACCATCACAGTCTTCCTATGTCTCTGAGTATCCTCTGTGCTGGAGGAACTATTCCCCTGACTGATTCCTCTAGCAGTCTCCTCTAAAGTCATGTCAAGATTGTCAATGTCCTTCAATATTGCATGTTTCCTCTTCAGATCAGCAATCTGAGACTCTAAAGAGACCACTTGCTCACACTTGTCACAGAGGTATGCTCCCTGGAACAGCTACTCCAAGTGCACATACATGTGGAAAGATGTGCATTTTCAATCCTGCCCATTGTTACAACTATGGCGTTATAAGTGCTAAAAATAAATTGTACCTCAATATAGTTGTTTCACCCTTTCCTTGTTCCAACCACTTCTGGTTCCAACACCACACTTGATACAAACAGTACTTGAAATCAAACAGTAATACAGTCACACATATTAGGACACGCAAGCTCAGGATTCGTTACAAGCCTCTGTTTTAAAGAGGACACACACACCAACCAGGTGTGTTAGGTTAGCAATCAACTAACCACACCCTCTACATGCTCAGCACAGCAGGTAGTGACGAGGAATAGCAGCAGTAAGTTTGCATCAAAGTCTGGAGCGTAGTCTGCTGCTGATGCTGCCGTCTCGGGGACAATGCCTGCGCCCGATCCTCACACTGCCAATGGCTGTAAGCAGAAGAAAGGAATGAATATAGGAGACTGAGAGGTCATGGTGTCACAGAGAAAGGAGTTGCAATATGCATACTGTAGGTTGTGAGGAGCCAGTTTGAGAGAGACAACCATGAGGAGAGAGAGAGACAACCATGAGGAGAGAGGGACAACCACGAGGAGAGAGAGAGAGAGAGAGAGACAACCACGAGGAGAGAGAGAGAGACAGAGAGAGAGAACCATGAGGAGAGAGAGAGAGAACCATGAGGAGAGAGAAAGAGAGAACCATGAGGAGAGAGAGACCACCATGAGGAGAGAGAGAGAGACAACAATGAGGAGAGAGAGACAACATGAGGAGAGAGAGAGAGAGACAACCATGAGGAGAGAGAGAGAGAGAGAGAGCAAGAGCGAGAGAGACAACCATGAGGAGAGAGAGAGAGAGACAACCATGAGGAGGGAGAGAGACAATCATGAGGAGAGAGAGAGAGACAGAGAGAGAGAACCATGAGGAGAGAGAGAGAATCATGAGGAGAGAGAGACAGAGAGAGAGAACCATGAGGAGAGAGAGAGAGAATCATGAGGAGAGAGAGAGAGAGAACCATGAGGAGAGAGAGAGAACCACGAGGAGAGAGAGAGAGAGAACCATGAGGAGAGAGAGAGAGAACCACGAGGAGAGAGAGAGAAACAACCATGAGGAGAGAGAGACAACCATGAGGAGAGAGAGAGAGACAACATGAGGAGAGAGAGACTCAGAGAGAGAGAGAGACAACCATGAGGAGAGAGAGAGAGAGAACCATGAAGAGAGAGAGACAACCATGAGGAGAGAGAGAGACAACCATGAGGAGAGAGAGAGAGAGAGAGAGAGAGAGAGAGAGAGACAACCATGAGAAAAGAGAGAGACAACCATGAGGAGAGAGAGAGACAACCATGAGGAGAGAGAGACAACCATGAGTAGAGAGAGAGACAACCATGAGGAGAGAGAGACAGAGAGAGAGACGGAGAGAGAGAGAGAGAGAGAGAGGACCTGTCCCGATGAGTCCGACAAATAAGATAGCGGGGTTGCAGAGACAGCAGATAAAAACCAGGCGTGAAACATCACGAGAGAAAAGGGAACCCTTGTAAGCTGGTGTTCAAAGTTGTGTGTAATACAGCCAGTACTCACCTGGGGCATGGCTCCTACAACGCATCAATACCCTTTCTAAGTGTCCAAGCTAACAACATACTCTGTTAAGTATCAGGCCTACAACTGTTTAAAACACCCAACTCTACATGAGTCACAATGCTGTGCCGGCACCAACAGTGGCCAATTAGTTAGCACATGGGCCACCAGGACTCTTTGGGATATTAGCACGGTGAGGTCTGTCCTTGTACTATATGTGTAATTGTCATAAGGCTTCTCTGTGTTCTGCTGATTTTTAGGGCCACTGCATGTGATTCCCCTCCCCATCTATAAAGTATTGTTATTCGTAAGATAAGTGCCCAACTGTGGTGTCTGACTCTAGCCCAACTCCCAGCAGTCACTGGGCTTGAGTCAGGCAGTCACAAGGATCCCTCAAGGTTTCGGTATCTGGGCTATCTTGAACCCTTGTACAATACAGTATATCAGGCGAGGGGAACTCAGGTACCCAAGCACATGTATGCTATTACATGCAGGGAATTAAAGAGGGATTACATACATTGTTAGTTTAATGTATTTCATAATAGCCACGCTGTAAAAATATTACATTTGATAAATATTCATAATGAAAAATCCATCTTCATTAACAAAATAAATTGTTTAAGTAAACCATTTTTAATTCTGCACTAACAATATAAACAGACTATCAAAGGATTTACACTTAGTTCATCTAAGTGGACAATTTTAATGCAGGTTCAACTATTTTTTTTTAGAGCACGGATACAACTTTTTAGGTACATATCATTTACAATAGTGCATCATGCACATCCCATTTGTTTGCGTCAGTGTATTTCAGTAAAGGAAATTCTGGTGCCTAAGGCACACGATAGGAAAAAAAAGTTAGTACTTGTAGGCACAGGCAATACATGTTGTATTTTTGTTGCATAGATTAAAGTCAAAAATTCCATTTAGGGCACTTAGTACATAACATTTAGTACATAAACTCCTAGGTGTGTTCTTGCTCCAAGGCTCCACTCAAAGGTGTGTTGGTGCAGCCCTGGGATAGTGCTATATGGGCCAATGTTTCTATGGATAATTGTAGGAGCATATGTTTTTATTAACTTTTACACTGCAAGTGACATCTACAAAATATGGAGATCTACTGTATGTTTGAAGCTACAGACATTGTGCACATGGACGTTGATCCTAATTTATTTCTTTTTATTTATTTATTTTTGCTCAAAATCCAATGTAAGAAATATGTTCATTAAGCTTCTTTTATTTCACACAACTCTTATTTCTGAAATACTTTTTCACTTAGAGAAAATTGGTATACTAATGGAACAATATTCCACTTACATAAGTGCCTTTGTTTGAGAGCATTCAGACCACACTGGGTCACAGGGTCAGACAAAATATTCACAGCAAGCAGCATCCGCTCCACGGCCGTCACAGCAGGTACTGGGCTGGTTAAAGTGGTCCTCCACTCCAGATGTGCTCGCTTCGGCAGCACATATACTAAAAATTGGAACGATACAGAGAAGATTAGCATGGCCCCTGCGCAAGGATGACACGCAAATTCGTGAAGCGTTCCATAAAATGGAGTGGAGGACAACTTTAACTAGCCCAGTACCTGCTGTGACGGCCGTGGAGCGGATGCTGCTTGCTGTGAATATTTTGTCTGACCCTGTGACCCAGTGTGGTCTGAATGCTCTCAAACAAAGGCACTTATGTAAGTGGAATACTTTGTGTTTTTAACATTAAAAACAGTACTATACTATTTTGCTTTTTCCCTCTTTTCGTATATGGAATTTCCCCCTCTCTATGTGGATCTGGTGTACCTGTCTGGAGACATAAGTTGGTAACTTTGAATAACCACAACGCTCTGATTTCACGTTAAACACGTGAGTGCAAATTTTATAGAAACTCCAGCATTGAAGCTAATTTGCTGAAGTAGACAATATTGCACTATTTGGTGTTTTTACTCTCTCTTACATGTCCTGATGTGATTTGCGCACCTGTTTCTCCTTCGTTTGCTGATTGAATTTGGTTTGAATTCCACGTCAGGAGCTGCACTCATTAAGGATAGTATATCATCTGTATTACCTTTGATTTGTTGTGATATTATTTGCACTTTATTTTTCCTTGCACACTAATGGAACAATGCAATATATTCCATTATAATCTACCCAAAGCCCCTTCCTGACGCTAGCCAGTGGGTGTTGCAAATTTAGAGCAGTCTTGCTCTGCCTTCCAAGGTGAGAGCATGGGCTGTCAGCCTCTCCCATTGCGTGGATGAGCTGTCCCACCTCAGCCTGAGGACCATCAAGACTCAAGGCCCCATAATATAGGGCAAGCACCATCCTGAAATCCTGGGATGTTGAACTTCAAGAACTATGCTGTATGAAGAGCTGCTGCAGCATGACGAATAAACCTACTTGTTCACCATACCTCTGCCTGGGTGTCAGTTCCTGGTCAGGAGGGGTAGGGAGTGCTGTGAGGGAGCTGACATCCTACATCCTAGGATCCCATCACAGCTGGAGGTGCTGATCTTTAAGAGCAAGAACCCAGAGATCACCTCAAAAGCCTGTCCTGTTGCCCCTTACAACCGCGGCTACTCAGCTCTCCTGAACCAGCAGGTATGCCTCAGCACCACACTTAGATAGTAATTCAGTCCTTCTCCCAGGAGTGGGGGGGAGGGGCATGGGTTACACTTATGTATAGGTTCTGGCTTTATGCAAACCTGGCGCCTTTTGGGTTAAAAACGATGCAATTAGCAGGAGGCACTACACCTTGGCCCATACATGCCCACTCAAGTGGCTATTTAGGAGGAGACCTATTGATGGTCATTACTCACCCCTGAAGAAGCATACCTGGTTACGTGAAACGGCGTCGGGTTTTAATGACGCCACGATGGTGGAGTCAGGTTGGTGAGGTTTGATGTGGAGACAAACGGACTTCGAGCTGATATTCAAGAAACCTGTATTATACCGATGGTTTACTTTTTTTCATAGCTCATTTGTGATTTTGGCTGCTAACTGGTGTAACAACCCGCTAAACGTCTGCAAAAATGTGAAGTTGTCCCGGTGATATTTGACTGAGGGCAGACCATTCCGATTCAAGTACCGTCTTCAGTGTGAGGCGGCCCTGCTGATAAATATTTCGAGGCTGTGATTTTAGTATAGTGTCACTGTGTATGACCGTCGGGTTACTGTAGTGGAATCTGTGCCCTGTGCTAATTGACACATTTACTGTAGCTAACAGTGCATGGTCGCCTTTGAGGTTCTGGCTAAAAATGCAAGTAACTGACTACTGCACTGCACAGACTTTGAGGATGATCTGTTAAGGCACTCCATTGGCATCAGACCTATAATAACAGTAACAAGCATGTCTATTGTATTCATACTTGTGTGTGTATTATACTTAATTGCACTGTATGGCCACAATACTACTAATGTACCTATGTGCTATACTAATCGCCACAACAACAAAAGAGATTTCTCCTATAATTGGTAATAGCTGTGAGATGCATTCCTCTAAATATCGAGAATGTGTGTGTGTGTGTGTGTGTGTGTGTGTGTGTGTGTGTATATATATATATATATATATATATATATATATATATATATACTATATATATATATGTGTGTGTGTATATATATATATATAAAAGAAGTCATCATTGATGACGAACCGCGTAGGGCATGGTCTGATTGTGGCCGTCATTTGCCCATGAACATTGCTGCTTTGGACGTGAGACGTGAGTTCCTGTGTCTCCCATGATCCTGCTACCAGCATAGAGGATTTTCAGTTACTGGTTTCCGGAGGGACTCTTTCTGCCGAGTACCCAATAGGAGGGATTCTACGTCCGGGTACATGAAGGATGGTCACGGAAGAACACTGCTACCTCGAGTTGGACCGAGAGGACCGCGTTGCTGATACATGAGAGCCAATCTCATAAATGCTTTAATTTGCAGTACACAAGAGTGGGCATTTGTTTGATTTTATGTACCTTTAATACATTTTTTATTATGTTAATGCACTAGGTGTGCGCCTGTTTTTTTCTTTCTTTTTTCACAGATTTGGTAAGGGATTGGTGATCCCATTGAAACGGGCTGCAACCATCTGGGAGCATTATACACTGGAACCAGTGTATATACAGGTTTATATATATATTTTCTGATTTTTCATTTTTTATTATTATATTTTTTTCATACATTAAATGTTTTATAATATATATCCTTTAGATATATTATAATTGTTTCCTTTTTGAGATTATAGGTTCATATTATTTTGTAATAGCCACTATCTTACTGCCCCACTAGGCATATTCACCTGTTAGTTTAATAGTTCTTTTTTGTCATTAGCTGTAAATCAGGGTATATTAGAGGCGCTACTTCATTGTTTTTTGTTCTTGAGATTATATATATATATATATATATATATATATATATATATATATATATATATACACACACACTGTGTGTATATATATATATATATATATATATATATATATATATATATATATATTTAATTATTTATATATATATCTGCCACATCTGCAAACAAGAAGTACACTTACTTTGGGGTTGGGGAATGAGAAGTATATAGCATAGCAATTCTCTCGCAATCAGGTAGCATTCAGATGATAAATTGAAGACCAAGGATACAGGGGAACAACAGTTTATAAACCTTTTGTGCCCTATCCTTAACATTGAGTACCGTGGATTGGTTCTCAATTAACTCTTGCCAGTAGTTAACGTGGGAACACTTTTTGACCCATGCCCCCGGCTAGTTGGTATATGCGCAGTAGAGCTCGGGGGTCCCATTTCTATAACCCCTCCTCTATTTCGGGAATGCCCGCTAGTCTACCAAATGGAGTACCTGGCAGGAAATCCTTTGTTGTGAGGTGTGAAATGGAACACTCGAAGACTGCTCTGGTTTGAGTAGTCTGCACCCTCATGCAAACAGTGGAGGTGACAAAATCCTTTGAAACATACTCAGGTCCTAGACATTGGGTCGCCTTTCTGGCCATATGCTACCCTGGTATGCAAAGGAATTTCCTTTGAGTTTTACCCATATCTCGGAATACAGTATGTTGGATAAAACATGAACATATTAAAATACCCGGTTCCTTTGGGTCCAGCAGGTCCAAACTTCCCAGTTCTCAATGCCGGAACTGGGACACCCTATGGTCCAATTTGCGACCTGCTATGACCTGGGAAACCGGAGATACACAAATACACTTAAAACCGTTTTACATTTTAATACACAAATCTCCGCTGTAAATTAAATCACGGTTTTTCACTAAATCCCCATTGAAAACAACGGGCTTCGCCGCCATAGACTCTCAATGGCAAACCGCCGCCGTTGGCGGCTATGGGAATCCCCACCATAGACTTTCAACAGGGCGATGCCGCCGTTGAAGTCAATGGGAGTTTTCCACCGTTGCCGGTCAATGGGGTTTGGCCGCCATTGAGGTCTATGGGAGAAATCCCGAACTTTCAAGGGGGTCCATACTCCGTCGGGTTGGTCCAAGAGGGTCAAGGATGGTTCTGCTGCGATGCGGAGCAGTGGCTACAGATACCCCAAACCCTGACTCTCTGGGCCCTCCGGAACCGGAGCTATGGAATACCAAAATTCAGCATTTGACACTTAGCCGTTTTCCTGAGCTGTTTCTGCCGCCGCCATTGGAACCTACGGCGCAGCCCGCTCTTCTCGGTTCGACCCTTATCGGGGGTCCAGGATATGGGGACCCAGTTGTGGTCGAGTGGGGGGAGGTCTAGGAACTAGGGACAGAAAGAATTTTATTCCTAGGGGCCCTAGAACTGTTTATTCCCACGCCACTTGTCGTTGAACTTGACTTGTAAGTGATCAAAGCTCTTCTATTGAAAATGTATCCGCTTTGCGGTTAAGCGGTTTGGACGGCAGCCAACTCGTTCCTGGAAAGCTCTCTCGAGGATTTCTCCATTGAAGTCAATGAGCCCATTGAATTTCAATGGGAAACCGCCGCTCTCCCTCTCGGACGCCATCTGCTGGTCTTCTCAGGAACAGGACTCCACAGCAAGATTCACCATTAGAAAGCATTGAGCCCTAATGGTGGCCTATGGGAGCCTGCAAAATGGTGCCTGAAAAGGCGGGAAAATTACACAAAGGGCTATAATCACTATACCACTATTAACCCTTGTGCTCCCGGATGGATCCCAGTGTGTGTGGGCTGCAGACCAGATGTTACAATAAAACAGGGGAAACAGGGAAATACACATTCACAGGTTATAACAGGGGTGGAATCACAGTTCTGGGTCTCAGCCCAGTTAACCCCTTGTCTCCCTGGTGAGGTAAGGGGATGGCCAAATGGGGTGTAACCCCTTTCTCCCCCTACACCTCCCCTTCTTAATGGGTGACATGTGGCCCACTGGCCCTAACGGGGAGTGGGGCACTGCTGGCACCATTAATGAACTCAGTCTCAGAGGGATAGTCCTGGCGTGAAAGTCCATCAGCATTGCTGTTTTCACTGCCCTTTTTGTGTTGAATGGTAAATTCAAATTCTTGCAAAGCCAAGCTCCATCTCAGCAACTTGGCATTCTCCCCTGATACCCTCTGTAGCCAACTTAGGGGATTGTGGTCTGTGATGACCGTGAAAGTCCTCCCATATACATAGGGCTGAAGCTTCTTGAGTGCCCACACAATGGCCAAGCACTCCTTCTCAATGATGGCATATACCACTTCCCTGGGGAGCAGTTTGCGACTTAGATACACCACAGGGTGCTCTTTGCCATCGTCCCCCACCTGGCTCAACACAGCCCCTACACCAAAGTCTGAGGCATCAGTTTGTATAAGAAAATGCTTGGTATAGTCTGGAGCAGCCAGTATAGGGGCTCCAGCAAGCGCAGTTTTCAGGGCCTGGAAAGCAGTTTCACAGACAGGAGTCCAGGTAATAAGCACAGGCAGTTGCTTCTTGGTCAGATCAGTAAGGGGTTTGGCCAGGGCGCTGTACTGTTGGACAAATTTCCTATAGTACCCTGCGGTGCCCAAAAATGCCATGACCTGTTTCTTGGTTTTTGGAACAGGCCACTCAACTATGGCTTCTACCTTGGCTGGCTCTGGCTTGAGATGCCCTCCACCCACCCTGTGCCCTAAGTACAGGACTTCTGCCAACCCTACCATACACAGTGGGTTTTAAGGTAAACCCAGCCTCCCTGATCCTACCCAGCACCGCAGACACATGTCCTAAGTGGGATTCCCAGGAATTACTAAAGACAGCAATGTCATCTAAGTAAGCCCTGGAATAGCTCTGCATCCCTTCCAGTAACCTATTGACCAGGCGTTGAAAGGTAGCCGGGGCATTGTTCATACCAAATGGCATCACTAAGAACTCATAGAGGCCACTTGGGGTGATGAATGCTGACTTCTCCCTAGCCTCCAGGGTCAGTGGGATTTGCCAATAGCTTTTACTCAAATCCATGGTGGTCAGATACTTTGCCCCCGCGAGTTCATCTAGTAACCTATCCATGCGGGGCATGGGGTAAGCATCTGACACCGTCCCAGCATTGAGCAACCGGTAGTCCACACAAAACCTGGTGGTTTTGTCCTTCTTAGGCACTAGGACTACTGGACTTGCCCAAGGGCTCTGGGATGGAGTAATTACCCCTAGCGTCAGCATCTCCTCAATCTCTCTCTCCATACTGGTCTTGACCTCTGCTGACACTCTATAAGCGTGCTTATGCAGAGGCTGCAGGTCCCCTGTGTGTACTGGGTGTTTGGGGAGATGTGTGGTCCCTGGCATGTCAGTGAAGAGGGCGCTATACTGAGCTAGCATGTCCCTGGCTTCTCCCTTCTGCCTAGCACTCAACTGTGCCCCTATCTCTACCTGCTCTACAGTGTTTCCCTGCCTTGCCTCCCCTAGGAGATCAGGCAAAGCATTGCTCACCGGATCCTCCAGCAGTGGGCTACAAATGGCCAGCACTGCTCCCATACTCGGTGTTCTGTATTCTTTCAACATGTTGATGTGGTATGTCTTGTGCCTCTCAGGCGCTACCTGTACAACATAGTTGCACTCATTCTCGTTTCGGATGACCGAGTACGGTCCCGACCAGGCAGCCATCAGCTTGTTCTCCCGAGTGGGTTTGAGAACAAGCACCTGCTGTCCTGGGATGAATTCTCTGCTACGGGCCTGCTGGTCATACCATCGCTTTTGCTTGGTCTGAGCAGCCCTGAGGTGGTCCTGGGCCACCCCCATGAGCATCTCCAACCGGTCTCTGAGATCTACTACGTACTGGATCACTGAAGCATCAGTAGCAGTAGCCTCCCCTTCCCATCCCTCACGGAATAGGTCCAGAGGTCCACGTACCCTGCGGCCATATAGTAGCTCGAAGGGGGAGAAGCCTGTAGATTCTTGCGGTACCTCTCGGTAGGCAAACAGCAAGTGCTGTAAATGAATCTCCCAGTCTTTCCCCTCCGCCTCTATAAAGGTCCGAAGCATCTGCTTCAGGGTCCCGTTAAACCTCTCACATAATCCGTTTGTCTGGGGATGGTAGGGGGTAGTGCGCCGGTGCTGTACACCGCAGGCATCCCAGAGACAATGTAACAGTTCACTCATGAACTGCAACCCCTGATGGGTTAGGATCTCACTAGGGAAACCTACCCTAGCAAAAATGTTCAGCAAAGCTGCTGCCACTGTCTTGGCACTTATGGTGCCAAGCGCTACGGCCTCAGGGTACCGGGTGGCAAAGTCCACCACTGAGAGGATGTAGCGCTTCCCTGACTTGCTAGGAATCATGAGGGGTCCTATCAGGTCCATCGCTACCTTCTGGAAGGGTTCCCCTATTATCGGTAGGGGTTTCAGGGGTGCCTTCACACGGTCGCCCGCCTTACCTACTCGCTGGCAGGCATCACAAGAGCGACAGAAATTGCTCGCATCTCGGGATGCCCCCGGCCAGTAGTAATGCTGCATTAACCGGGGTCGCGTCCTGGTGACCCCCTGATGTCCCGCTAACGGAATAGAGTGAGCTACCCGTAACAATTGCTGTCGGTACCCCTGGGGCACTACTAGCTGTCGCTTACCGGTCAATCCCTCCTCTATCCCCGGGTTCCCTTATTATCTGTACAGGAGTCCCTTATGCCATAGGCAGCACTCAGTGCCCTCCCCTGGCTGAGATTCGGATGCCCGAAGTCTCACGCCGGCCAGGGTAGGGTCTGCCTTCACTGCCTCCCTAAACTGGGCTCCTAAGTCTGGCCACCCCCCAGTCAGGTCCTTGTCAGGGGAAGGGGACACAGTGAGAGGGAACAGTAAGTCAGCCTGTGGTTGCAACTGATCCTGGCTTACCTCCCCGGGCTCCTCTGCGCCCTCCGCTAACGTTGGTCCCAAAGGCTGGGGGACTGGAGTGGCCGCTGCCAGCATTGCCGCGGTCTGGCTCCGGGTAACCGCCGCCACTGCAGCGGGCTGGGGCACATGGTCGTAGGTGCAGGTCATCGGTCCCAGGTCGTTGCCCAAAATAATTTCAGCATCCAAACCGGGTAAAACTCCCACCTCCCGCACACCCTTGCCCACCCCCCAATCCAAAAAGATTCGGGCCACCTGCAGGAAACGTGGCTCTTCGTCGGCCACAGTGATCTGCATTCCAGGGCCTGGGAGCAATTCCTCTGGCCGGACCATATCAGGTCGGACCAGGGTCACTGCAGCTCCTGAATCAAGCAAGCCGACTGCTTGCCGGTCACCGACTGTGACCGGGGTAAGATGTTTGCTCCGGCCGTCCGACTGCTGCAGGTCTGCGCTGAGATGTCCTCCGCTCCTGGCTGTAGGCACCGATGATACCGGGATAGGGGTGACATGGGACGTCTCGCTGGGAGTTGTTTCCATGACCGGTCCTGGTTCTTTGGTGGAAGCCACCCGCACGCAGGCTACCGGCTTCGCAGCTGGGGTGCGTTGCCCTCGATAGGGTCCGTTGGAATGCAGGGGTTCTGGGCAATCTGGTCTGAGGTGACCAGTGCTGTTGCAATTGTAGCACCGGTGCTCATGCCAGAGCTCTCCCGCCTTCTGTGACCCGCTGCCCGCAGGCAGCTTTTGGGTCCACTGGGGGGTACTCACAGCTATCTTGGCCGGCACCGGTGGGGTTACCGCTTTGGCTGGTACCTTGGCGGTCATCTGGGACCGGCTGACCACATAGTCATCGGCCATCCTCGCCGCCTCGGTGTAGGTCTTGGGCTTTTTATCATACACAAAAGCCCTCACCGCCGGCGGGCACAGCTGCATGAGCTGCTCCTGAAAGATGAGGTCCAGCTCAAGATGAGGTCCAGCTTGGTAAGTCCTGGCCTCAGAGCCCTCCACCGAGTGTAACCCGTACAAAGCCATGCGGGTCACATAAGTGACATAGGTCTCCTGAGGGTGCCTCTCCTCCAGCCGGAATTTACCCCGGTAGGCTTCAGGGGTAAAACCGTGCTGAAATAGCAAAAGTTCTTTCAGGTGGTCATAGTCATCAGCAAACTCCTCTGTAAGCGCCATCAATGTCTGTTTAGCCAAGCCGGAGAGTAGCGGGTCCAGGCGTGCAACCCTATGCTGGGGAAGCACCTTGTACCGCTGGCATTGAGCCCTAATGGCGGCCTATGGGAGCCTGCAAAATGGTGCCTGAAAAGGCGGGAAAATTACACAAAGGGCTATAATCACTATACCACTATTAACCCTTGTGCTCCCGGATGGATCCCAGTGTGTGTGGGCTGCAGACCAGATGTTACAATAAAACAGGGGAAACAGGGACATACACATTCACAGGTTATAACAGGGGTTGAATCACAGTTCTGGGTCTCAGCCCAGTTAACCCCTTGTCTCCCTGGTGAGGTCAGGGGATGGCTAAATGGGGTGTAACACCTTTCTCCCTCTACAATATATATATATATATATATATATATATATATATATATATATATATATATATATATATACACACATATACACACACACTGTGTGGTGTAAACCAAGTATCATAAGTTGCTGGTTTCTTGATGTATGTCCGGTCCTCACCACCGGGGTTTTAATATATATGCACTGTAAATAATGTACACACTTTGAATCTTGGATCTTTGTTGAATAAAACTTTATTCTTTTCTGTTCCCCTCAGAGGTAGTTTTTTGACCAGTCTTTCATCTATTATAGCCAAGGCAGTTACTTACCTTCCACTTTGAATACCAATACCAAGTCTCGTTTGAAATTGTAAATAGGGTGAGTGCAGTAATGTTGGACCTTTTTCCTTATCTTCTTCAATCAGACTCTGTAAAAACTACAGTATTCCCCAGAAACGCCAGGAAAGGGTATGACATGATCTAATCATCCTCCTATTAATAAGTGGATCTGGGTTAATAGATGAGCTTATAATTGTACTGGAAGAAGGGAGTCAGCGGTACAAGGTATAGTAGTGATAAGAGACTTATGTGATGTACTATGACTGCACCTCTAGCAGCTGGAATTCTCTTTGGTGACACGTGCCATGTCATTGGCGTAAGCAACATGTCATGCGAGTCACATGCCACTTTAATAAATATGATTATTTAACATCTCAAATTGTTATATAACATCTCATCTTGATTGATTTATTCAAGACTGCTCCTGCAGATGAATATGTCTAATTGGGTTTCATTAATTTTAAAGTTTTTAAAAATCAAGCATAGTACACAGTGCTGTACCATTACTGTAGTTTGCTTGCCACATTGACCAATGGGAATGTGAAAGCTACTGTACAGTATAATCTAATACATTTCTCATAAATATCTCATAACTCCTTGACCCACCAAGGTTAGCAATTTTCCCATACTGCTGTGAAATTTCGTACCCAATTTGATCTCTGACTTTGTCCAGATACAGTATATGTTATCTCTGTGTTTCAACCCTCTCTATCTCAGAGATTTAAAAAATTAATTTAACCCATCTATCATAGAATTACCATAATAATATTGTCTTTTTGTATAGCCTTCTATGGCTTCCTGTGCAAGGGACAATTCGTAGTTGCATCTGAAAAATATGTATCTTCCTTTTCTGCAAGTTTAAGAAAACAAGATCTCTTGTTCTTCTCTTTCCTGTATTGAAAGCAGAAATTGCATAATGAAAGATCTATAATTTCCTGCAACCACTCTATTTCCAAAGGAAATAGAACTTGACATATTTGACTCTTCATGAATTTCCTCCATGTTTCCTCCCCTCTCCTACAAACGTCTTTTCACACTCTGTGCATTGAATGAGGTTTATATATTTTCCTGTCATGCCTTCCAACTATTCATCTGAGGTAGGGAATACGAGGAACCAAGCCATAGCCAAGCTGGAAAACTGAACTGGATAGGTTTGCTCTGGCTCGTGAGATATAGTAACTATGTCCAACAATCTTATTTATAAAACTTTTCTGTAATGTTTGAGTTTCGCTACCTTTTTTTCTTTCCTCCTCTCTAGCTCTGTGTGGGCCCAAATGCTGCTCCATTGGTCTTCCCTTACAGGAGAAATGAGAAATGCTAACCTTCATGTAAAATATTTAATTCATACTGTAGTCATATCAGTCTCACCTGATCAATGGAATTCAATGTACATGTAATCAAGAAATAAATATACATACTGTAGGAGGACTTTTTTATATTCTCCTTCTTTGACTGTTACTTTAAGTAAATGAATGGTCTTTCTTATGGAAGCAGTGACATCGGTTCTGCCTCTTTGGCAGGTCTATAGGCAGACCTTTTATCTGCAGTAATCGAATGGCCGGGAATAAATTATGCACAGTGATCTGAAACAGTATGATGCACCAACTCAGCCCAACAGCTTTAGGGAACTCTTGGTTTGTTTACAAAAGTCTCCCTACTGTACAACTGGGGAAAAACCGATGAAGAATTGTCCCATTTTTTATCAAACAAAAAACTCAATAAGTTTACTTTTCTTTATTAAATAATGTGTATTTTTTGGACTGGGTTTTGCCCTAGTTTTGTTGTCGGGAGATTTTAGTTAATAGACTCTTTATCTCCAACTCTAGATTAGAACCAAAATAGGCGAATAGATGATTGTACTAGGAGTTCAAGCTGTATGGATCCAAGAAAAGTGTAGATAACTGTAGGCTGTAATAGGTTTAATGAACATTGTTTAAATCAAAGGTAGCTTTTCCATATTTGTTGTGACACAAACACAGTAATTCTAGATATGCGATATAATTACACACATATACAGTATTTATTATAGAAAACATATTCATAGAATATCTATAATAACTATTTTGTGTCACAATAAATATGAAAAAGAGCTCATAGGTTTCAAAAGTTCTCTGCACACTTTTAATTCTACTTTATGAGATATCTCTATATATCTATATATTTAACAAAAAAGAGTGTGTATCTGTTCTACAGTGCTCACCTGGTGTGTAATAATAGTAACATCATATCTATTAAGGTATATATTATATACAAACCATAAACCAATTAACAAATAGTGATTATTTCCACATATTAATACCTGTGAGGTTCCAGGAGATGCTGAGGATCCACGTTGGTAAGGGGAAACAGGACAGGCTTTTGGCGATCCCTCAGGTTCTTCTCATGGTGTCAGCGCCTCCAGTCATAACAGGCTCCAGGTGTACTGGAGACAGTCTTCTTTCATACCTTTACCCATAGACTGAAAGGTATATGTAGCCAGGTCTCCCTTAGGTGTCAGCACCCCCCTCACCTCGAGCGCGATCGCGGGTACCGCCGAGTCCCAGGGCGGCCCCGCACGCCGATTGCAGGAGTGAGGGCAGTCAGGCTCCGGCTCGAGGGTTGCCGGGGATGCGTGCGGCCGGTTGCCAAGGCCGCGATTACGTCACCGGGCTCCCAGCGCTCCCGGAGCCGGGCATTGAGGGCGCCGCCATTGCATAGTGCCTCGCGCATGCGTAGTGATCACGCATGCGCAGCTAGGGTCCCAGAGCCAGGGAGAAGTCACGCGAGCGTGAGACTAGGCAGGGGAAGGTTGAGATAGCCCCAGATAGCTTGCACAGGTGCAGGGCAGCACAGAGAAAGTCCGCGAAGCCCTAGCCAACCAGGGAAGGCTCTAGGCAGGGACTACGAGTCCCAGGAGCCACTGCGCGCACCATGTGCTGCCAGGGAGCCAATAGGGCTTAGGATCTCCAGGCAGGCAAGTAGATACATTTTCGCGGGTTTGCAGCACGCTTGTCAGTTGGAGTCGGGGAGCTGTGAGGGAAGGAAGGGTGCGGGGAGCGAGTGCAGCTCCTGCACCCAGATAGGTACCCACACCCCAGGTAGGCCCCAACTCCCCACCAGGTTAGTGGGTAATTGAATAGGGACGGCCCAAGATAGGGACGCGGCCCTTAATGTCAGTGTGCTGTCTTGTCAGGGTCACGGCTGTCAGTGCCGTGAGGTCTGACAGGCAGGCACAGTGTTAGTGCAGTACGTTAGCTGCAGGTAGCGAGTAGGTTGTAGCGCGTTACTGCAAGTGCTGCGAGTGCTAGTAGTTAGTTAGAGTCAGGACCGGGAAGAGCTAGGGGGACGGGATAGGACATTAACCCCTTAGGTCCCAGGTAGGTCCTCATTCCCCAGCTTGTGGTTCTACAGGGATAGGCCCTAGGTTAGGGACCGTGTCACGTAGTGCCAGTGATAGACAGGGACACAGCGGACGCTGCGCTCCACGAGAGACGACTTGGGCTCAAGTCGGTACCCAGAGACCAGAGACTATCTCCAGGGTGGGATCGCCCCTGGGGGACCCCATTCAAGGATTCACTGGACTGATCCTTTGCGAAGCTGTTGCTGCTCCGAGCACCGGAGTGCTCGGCAGGTACTATACATGCACAAGTGCACCAACGGGCCCTTAGTATAATTGTGACTGCGCAGTCACCCATTGCCTCTCTCTGCAAGAGTGTGGGACATTGGGTGGGGATTCTTTGGACACTGGGTGGGATCACCTGGTGTTGGGGAAGCGTCCTGTGCGACGCAGTAGTTAGTGTCTCCTCTAGAGAGGGACACCCGTTATTGTGGTATTGATGTTACATGTTTGCTTTGCACGTTAGTAAAAGGTATTGGTTATTATACATACAGTGTATGTGATTATTGTATTTGTCCTGCGAGGAACTACTCTCCCTCTGGTGGGAGCCATCGCAGGTGGAAGCGCTGCACCGAGTAAGTGGTTACTCATAATATCATAATTGCCCCAGGTTCCCCGTGGCGGAAGCTCAGCCCTCCTGTGAGCCAAGCAGGTAAAGCACCACACACTGGTAACACTGTATATTCTCCGCACCCACACTATAATCTGCGATTGGGTGGGGGAAGACCCGTTACATATATAAAACATGATCCTTTATTTGTAGCAGGCACTGCAGTTGTCATTACAGCGTATGCATGGGTTTTCAGGATAGATCCCAGACTTCTGGATGGTACTGGCCTTCCTGCAGTCTTGAGGTCTTGTGAACTGCTCAGATCTTGGGCTGCAGTGAGCCCCAGGAGAGGGAGAGCTGAACTGTATGTCTCTACCCCAGGAGGGGGAGACCTGGATTCAATATAATTTGGAGTACCTCCTCCTTAGTGCAGAAGGGAGGGGGCCTGGACTGCAACCAGATTTGGTAACTCGCAGGCAACGCCTCACCTCCACTCCTGCCACTCAGGGAGGTTGCATGAGAGGGGGTGGGGTAAACCCCACAGGACAGCCTGCCACTGCATATAACTACTGGGACTTACGTGACAGGAGGCAGAAAGTATAGTGGAATAGCCATGGCTATATATATATATAGCTGTTTTGACCTTAATGGGTCTCATCAGTGTGGGGTTGGTTACCCATTAAGGTTGAAACAGCTGTCTGTGGGTGGGTTTACTGGCTATGCATCTTAACCCTGGCTGTGCTTAAAGCTGTGACCATGCAGCAAGCTTAAGCCTACAGGGAACCATGTTTAAAATGGTTTTGAAGCAAAAAGTGGCACTGTGTGCTCATTTGCATGTCATTTCCCTGAATCCCTTGCTGCAGTGGAAGTGCTGTGTGCTGGGTGATAATGGTGAGAGGCGGGGTTGCAGACCTGCCTAAGACATGCAAATGAGCATACAGTTGTATTTCCATTTGCTATATGCATTGCTGTGGAGGTTTTTTTGTCACTTTTTTTACATATAATTTTTTTTATAATACATTTTTTTATATATCATTATATATATATATATATATATATATATATATATATATATATATATATATATATATATATATATATATATCATATCATATATATATATATATATATATATATATATATATATATATATATATATATACAGTGTTCGACAAACCTATACATTTGCTCGCCCCGGGCGAGTGGATTTAACCCCCGGGCGAGTAAATATTGGCCCAAGCAGCACACGTTTGGTACTAGGTGACGAGTAGATTTTTTTGTGTGGCGAGTAGATTTTTTGGTGATTTGTCAACCACTATATATATATATATATATATATATATATATATATATATATAACTTAGATATAAAAAGAATATCTATTTTATTTTCTATCACTGTCTCCATAGGTAATGAATTCCACATTTTAACTACTCATACTGTAAAGAACTCTTTCCTTTGTTGCTGATGAAATCTCCTATGTCGTTTGTACTACCTTTGGGATGAATAATTATTTTTTAAAGCTCCTTGTATTGTTTCCAAATATATTTATATATAGTTATCACATCCCTCTTAGATGTCTCTTTCCTAATGTAAAGAAATCTAATTTGGCTAGCCTCTCCTCATAAATCAGATTATCCATCTCCTTTATTAATTTTGGTATATATATATATCATTGATATGAAGAACTGAGTACCTCAAATGTATATCTGTTAAAGTTGCAGTCCCCAACTGGGATTGAATAATCAGGCAGAAGCCTAAATGATACAATATTGTGTTACGTGTTATCTCTTTGTCTGTTTAGCAACCATAGAAGACTGTGACATAAAGAGCCCGGACAGATGGCAGAGCTACGTAAGGAAGACCTGTGTCCCAATTTATATTATATGCACACGGTCCCTTTAAGGAAAAAACAAAGCATAAAATTAAAGCCTACTCCACGGTAGGGAGGATAACTAGACGACTGTGTCTAACACACTGGATGGCTATCTCCAGTTTCCAGTTTTAAACAATGTAAATTGTAACATACAATAGGAATAAGAAATTGTCCTTATCTGTAGTTGTGGGAACTCTGTCCCAAGAGAGTCCAGGCAATCCTTCTGGATACTGAAATACTTGAAGGGGGTGTCCTCCTCTGACTAATTGCAGGGAGCCGCAGTGCCCCAGCCTCCAGGCTCTAGGAAAGAGACTGATGCAGCAAACCAAACTGCGATAAGTACCTGTTCCACAATTAGGAGAGCAGGGTAGGGGAATTGGAACCATTGTGAACTCTGGTCTGGATTTCCCCTCCACCAGACTCAGTAAGATATGGGATGGATCACATTTACACCGTGGCTGCACTTTCTGATCTAAATCAAACAGAAAGCTGCCTAATATCCTGGGACTGTGTCACAATATATATTACAATACAAAAATATTTATTACGATATGTCAACGTTTCGGCTCTCCAAAATATTTCTTATTTTTCACTTTCTCAACAAGTCCGGAAGTGCCTGATACTATCTTCCTTTATCCCAAATACTTTTGCGTGTTTTCGCAAAATAATTCCTAAAGTAATATTAGGAACCAAAGATGATATTTCAAAATAGCTAGAAATTTGGATTTATATTCCAACTCAAGGACTTAAAAGGATATGATATGGAGTCATAGCAGCTTCAAATGGAAACAATCCATTCCAGGAGCGGTCTAAAATGAAAAAAGAAAAATAGGCTAATGCCCCGTGGTATAAATGTTGCCAGCAGGTATATGCACCATACACACTGTAATAGCCCCTATCTGCGATCGGGTGGGGGAAACACTGTTACACAAATCAATGAAGGATTTTCCGCATGTGGTCCTCTTGTAGCCTATAAAAAAAAAACCATAATCCTCTAAATGTACAAGAAAAAATAAACGTCTTCTATTTAATTTTTTATTGAAGAGTTATACAAAATCAGACTAAATATAATAAAAACCCGCTACCATCCAAGTCCAAATCAGTCATAATACTGCCACAATGATTAGATAAGGGGGCAGATCCACACGGAATCATTAGCCTATACAACCTAACGTTAACCAAAATTAACATTAGGGTAATTATAACTCCAATGCACTAAAGCAAATAACGTAACATTAACCCAGTGCTAGTTTTTAAATTACTATGGCTATTTTTTTCCCAGGCTGTCAGGCCAGAGAAAGTGATTGGTATTCACACCTCATATCCATTCTTTTCATCACATGATAAGCTAAATTTTAAAACTATAATTAAACCATTGCCTTATCACATGTACACCTCCAAATGTGTAGATGCTGAAATGTGAATCTTATTCACTTATGTTTTATTGATAAAGGCAGCATATTCACAAATATTTTAACATTAGGCAGGCTTGGAATAAATAGTCTAGAGGTATTGATGTTTCCTGTGAGATGGGCGAGGTCTGTCTGAATTCCAGAGCTTTGCTCTCTGTAACCTTAGATAAAACTAATTTATCTCTCTGCGCCTGGGACACCGACATTTTGATTGTTGTGTCTGTAAATTGTGTGCACTCCAGCACTCAAAAGGAAAAAATATGTTCCATATGTTTTACTACTTTTTCAATAGACCAGTGGCATTTAATTTTGCATCATTCTGCAGTTTGTTCTGCCCTTAACTTAAGACGTGACAACAGTTTTGCTTACAATCAATCAGTGCATTTTCTTTAGGTTTGGATGTCTGTATTAAATAAAATTGATAACTTTGAAATGAATAGCCGCTTTGCTTTTGTTTTATACATCCAGTAAGTGGTAATAGTTGTATAGTTAGTTAATAGTTAATAGTTACATATTTATGTAGGGATGTGTTAGGAACCTCCTATGTGCTCTCGGTGGGAGTGTGGCAGGTTCCGCGGCGGCACGCTAGTACAGGGCGTCGCCATGTTGTTGCGCAACCTTGCAGAAGGCACTGAGAGTGGGAAGGTCGCGCATGCGCAATGGAAGCGCGCGAACGACAGGCCTGTAAGAGAAAGGCTCCGTTGAGGAACTACAACTCCCATGAGCACTAGAGTGGTCACTTGATGTGAGGAGCCAATCAGAAGGCTAGGATTACGGGAGGAGGAAAGGGAAGCATGGGGGAAAGACCACGCTAGGCAGAGGGGATCCGGAAGGTAATGGAGGAGGGTGTATGCGTGCAGGGAGTCAGTGACCCGCCTGCATAGGCTAGCTTTACCCCACAGGCCCTTAGGAAAAACCACTGAGCCACAGTAGGTTGCTGTGCTGCAGGGACGCCCATTGTGGTACCGATCAGTCACCTTACTGTGTAGACAGTTATGGACAAGCGTGCGGAGCAGGTTTGCTGGTGAGCTGCTTAGGACCAGACATCTGCACTGCAGAGAAAGACAAGCAAGGATTTGTCTGACCCTTTTCGAAGCATTACCGGTCACCGCTGTGACCGGAAGGTATTTACATTAAGTGCACCAACACCGGTCAACAGGCGCTGATCCCGCCTTAGGCGTAACTCTTTGAGGACACTAGTGAGTGACCAAAGGCCTAATACATGGAGTCATTCTTTCTATTAGCACAAGGACACGGTGTGTGGGGCACGCGGTGACGGGACAGAGACATACTCAGTAAGAGCATGGCTGAGCCACTACTGTACAGGACAATACTCATTAAGAGCATGGCCGAGTCACTCACGCTATAAGGACACTACCAGTTAACTAGTTAAGGATAAGCGTTATAGCATAAGTGTTATGTTATGTGTTGACTGCTATGATAGAGTGCTAAGGTTACCATGCATTATAGTAAAGTTGGTTGCATCATATAAGTGTGTGTACTGTATATGTTTCTTGCCCAGGGGAATCTCACATCACTGGGATCCTGGGTAAGTGGAGGCGCTGCGCTATAAGTGTTACCCCAGGCTCCCAGCTAGTGGAGGCTCAGATCTCCTGGAGCCACAGGTTGTGTACAGTGACCAGTAGTCTCTTTGGGAGCGTCAAAAAAAGGGCTACAATTGGAGTCGCTGCTGAGATCTCAGACCTGGAGTGCCCTGTATTTTTTTATTACTGTGCGACCATTTTTTTTCCCGCCATGTTTGTGCCCTCGCAGCCTGAGGTGCGCAAGTGGGCCCAACGGCATGAAATCCCCCTGACACGTGCCCGCGACCCTCTCCCTGGGCACGGTGACTGACCAAATCAGGAAACTCCCACTCCTGGACACTGCCCGAGTGCAAGATCACTACTATGATGGGGAACAGAACTGGCGTAAGATACTATTTGTCACCGACCAGGATATATGCCCCGAAGCACTGCCTGGAGTACTACTTCTGCCCGATGCCCCCGGCATCCAATGCCCGTTAGTAAAGGTTGATTCCGTCGAACCCCTGGCTGCGTCCACACCACAGAGGCGCTACCCTGGTCCGTTAAGTGCTGTGACGACCACCCCTGTCCGTACTCCTGAGAGCAGTTTGACCCCCCCGATGGCCCGCTGCAATGGGTCTAGGCACGTCATTCACCCCCTCGGCCATTAGGCCAGCGCTGAGCAGAACCAGCCTGTCGAGACTTGACGTCTATTCCCTTGCTGGAGGTAGCCTGTCAGCGCATAATTGAGTGCCTGCGACCCACAGCATCCCACATGGTGCGCTGCTATCGGGACGACCACCCGGATGCTGATGCGGAAGGCATCATCTACTCCCTTACCAAAGTGTATGGGGTTCCTGGGGATACGTTTGCGCTGATGGCCAGGTTCCGCTTTCTGGCTCTGAAAGAAGGAGAGATGGTGTCTGACTTCCTACGGCAGTTGCATCTGGACCTGTGGACCCTGGTGAGGAAGGGGGTGGTGCAGAAGATGGATGCTGACGGACTAAGCACCACCCAGCTACTGAGGGGACTCCTCCCCTAGCACCCGGTGTCAGTACGTGTCAGCGGCTGTCTCACGCCGGGGCAAGCACTGGCGTTTGACGAACGGATGGATCGGGTAAAGGAACATGAGACTGTGCTTCTGGGGCGTGAGCTGACCCCAGGAAAGAAGACGGTGGTTGCGGCTAAAGACACCAAGAAGTTGGACGCCTATACTGAGGTGCCCGGAGATGCGAATCCGAAAAAGGAGGACCTTGAAGCGTCTGCAGCCACCAGGGAGCGCTCCGCGTCGGGGCGAGCATCGCCGACCTTCCGAGACAACGCCTACCACAGTCATCTCCAGTGCTATGCTTGCGGTAAAATGGGGCACATTCGAGCGCGCTGCCCTTCCCTATGGAAAACGGTGCCCCGACCAGCCAAGTCTATGCTGTGTACCCCACAGGCCGGCGAAGCAGCGGCCCCGTCCTCAACGAGTAGTCGAATCGGGACAGCGGCCATTGTCAAGGTGGTGATTGAAGGCATCTACGCCTCAGCGCTGATGGATACTGGGTCCCAGGTGACCATCGTGTATCGGCCCTTCTACAATCAACACTTGCACCAGCTGCCGCTACTATCTGCTGACTCCTTGCGATTGAGAGGTTTGAGCCATGAAGACAATCCTATTGACGGGGTGGTGAAAGTACACCTGGACATTCCCCAATTGAACACCGGCAAGCATCATCCCATGGAGGTGGAGGCCTTAGTATGTCCGGAACCCCAGGATCATCCCAGCGCCCCGATTATCATGGGGACCAACACAGACATTGTACAAGCTGTGCTCCGCATGTACCTGCAAGAAGCGGGCGAATCACCGTTGCTGGCTCTAGCTGCTTGTCCGGTGTTACAAGAGGTTTGCGGTAAGATTGCGACCGAAGAGGAGCATGGGATGCTGTATAGCCAAGAGCGGGGGCTAACCGAGATTCAGCCCGGGGAAGGAAGAATGATGGTCGCCGCCAGTCATTATCCCGCCAGACGTCCGGAGGTTCAACTGTTCTCCTTAGAAAGCTCGACCCGCGATGATCAGCGGCTCGGCTACGAAGTATTGGCCTCGATAAAGAAGTGGTCGGGAAAAATTCCGTCTCGAACCCAGGTGTATGTGCTGAACCTTTCTCCCTACAGCATGTGCATTGAATTCCGGCAACCATTGGGTCGAATCTATCCAGTAACCCCGGAGGAGAATACTGTAGGTGAGCGCCCGGTGGCCACCATACCGTGACCTCAAGGTTGGCATTTGACTTCGGAGACTCGCCCTTGATGGGGGGCTGAAGAGGAAGACTTCAGACCAAACTGGAAGAACGACGGGGGGTGTTCTCCATAAGTGATATGGAGGTAGGGTGCAGCCGCAGCGCCCGCCACACCATTCAATTGAGCGACCCCGCTCTGTTCCGGGAGCATTCTCGCCGCAAAGCACCCCGAGACGTGGAAGAGGTGAGGAGATTACTAGCCGAAATGGAGGAAGCTGGTATCGTTCAAGGATCATGCAGTCCCTATGCCTCACACATCGTGGTGGTTCGCAAGAAGAATGGGACCGTACGTCTCTGCATGGACTATAGGACCTTGAACAATCGTACGGTACCTGATCAGTATACCCTCCCGCGCATCGAGGACACCTTGAACGCCTTCACGGGAAGAAAATGGTTCAGTGTACTAGATTTGAGGTTGGGGTATTATCAAGTGCCCATGGATCTGGAAGATCAGGAGAGAAAGGCCTTCATCTGCCCGCTCGGGTTCTACCAGTTCACCCGTATGCCGCAAGGGATATGCGGGGCTCCTGCCACCTTTCAGAGGCTAATGGAAAAGACCCTGGGAGACCTGAACCCGCAAGAATGCTTGGTATACCTGGACGACATTATAGTGTTCGGGAAGACGCAAGAGGAGCATGAGGAGCTGCTGATGAAGGTGCTGGATCGGCTTCAAAAGGAGGGGTTTAAACTGTCCCTGGATAAGTGTAAATTCTGCCGCACGTCTGTGGCATACGTGGGTCACATTGTATCAGCAGAAGGGATATCCATCGACCCAGGGAAAATAGAGGCAGTGGTGAATTGGCCCCGGCCTAACAACGACCAAGAACTTCGATCCTTCCTGGGGTTCTGCAGCTACTACCAGCGATTTGTGGAGGGCTACTCAAGCAAAGCTAAACTCCTGAATAATCTCTTAAAAATCTGTCCTGAGGACACCGGCAGGAAAACCACCACAGCACAAACGCCATTTGGAGAGAAATAGACCTCTGCTTGTGAGCAAGCGTTCTTGAAATTGAAAACCAGCCTAACGCAGGCCCCAGTGCTGGCCTATGCCGACCCCAACCGAGAATACGTTCTACATATGGATGCCAGCTTCATGGCCTGGGAGCAGTGTTGCACCAGAAACATGGCACAGGGCTCCGCCCAGTGGCGTATGCGAGTCGAAGCTTGACTCCAAGCAAACAGAATTATCCTGTCCACAAGTTGGAGTTTCTAGCCCTCAAATGTGGTGTAGTGGTCAAGCTACACGATTACTTGTATGGGGTACAGTTTGAAGTCAGGACAGATAACAACCCAATGACTTACATCAACACGTCCGCCAAATTGGATGCGACAGGTCACCGGTGGTTGGCGGCACTGGCCAATTATAGGTTCAACCTTAAGTATAAACCAGGGCCCACTAACATAGGGGCCGATGCTCTGTCACGGAGGCCGGGGCTTCAGCCCACCATGGATGAGGAGGTATGTGAGGAAATTCCGGGGCCTGGCATACGTGCCCTATGTTCACTAGCAGCAGTGGTCAACGACCAGGTGGCGTTCTCAGAGCTAAGAGTAGCTGACTCATTAGGGTGTCAATCCCGAGCCATTCCCCGGGCCTACCGAGGTCGGGAAGAAATGAACATTACAGAAGATAAAATCATTTCATGGAAAGAATTGGTGCAACACCAGATCCAAGACCCAGTGGTGGAATTAGCTCGCCAAGCTCTGCAGCAAGAGAACCCCTCTATTCTTAAGCAAGCCCCCAGAGAACTGGTGAAATTATTACTGAATGAGTTTGGAAAGTTCGAACTGGACAATTGCCTCTTGTACCGGGTCATTCCATACCACAATCACCCCGACCGGCGACAACCATTCTTGCCTAAAAGTCTGAGAAATATGGTCCTACGGGCCCTACACGATGATCATGGCAATCTGGGCATTGACAAAATGTTTGGGTTACTTCGGGACCGGTTCTATTGGCCAAAAAGGAGGGAGTCAGTGAAACTGCATTGCCGACAGTGTACCCGCTGCATACAGAGGAAGACACTTCCCACTCGGGCGGCCCCCATGGCCCATTTGAAAAGTTCCGGCCCCATGGACTTGGTGTGCATGGATTTCTTGTGTATCGAGCCAGACACCCGGGGTATCTGCAACTTACTGACCACTATACCAGATACACCCAAGCGTTCCCCACCAAAGATCAACGGGCGGTGACAGTGGCTAGAGTATTGTGGGAGAAATATTACATCCATTATGGATTACCGAACCGACTCCACTCTGATCAAGGCAGGGATTTCGAGAGTACTCTCATCAGAGAACTGCTGAAGTTGTTAAATATAGCCAAGTCACGAACTACCCCGTACCACCCAGAAGGTATGCTATGCGCAAACGGTACAACCGAACACTACTTGACATGCTGGGGACATTAAAAGGCTCTCAGAAGACTGAGTGGAGCAACCATGTGGAGACGTTGGTGCATGCCTATAACTGTACTCGGCACGAGTCTATAGGGTATACCCCGTACTTCTTGATGTTTGGGAGAGAAGCTCGGCTACCTGTGGATGTGCGACTGCGGATATCTACCGATGGGATATCCTACAGGACGCATTTCCATTATGTACAGAGGTTAAAAGATAGCCTGCAGCAGGCCTATAAACTGGCTGAAAAGGCAACGGCGCAGATAAATGCGGGTAACAAAAGGCGCTATGATCACAAGGTGCAACATAAGGAGATCCGCCCGGGGGATGCTGTTCTCCTTCGTAATTTAGGCATTCCCGGAAAGCACAAACTGGCTGATCGGTGGAGAGATGGAGTGTATGAGGTGGAATCACAGATGCCTGGCCTTCCGGTATACCGCATCAAGGACTCCGAAGGCTGGGTAAAAGTATGGCATAGGAATCGCTTGCTCCCCATACCTCAAGTAGGGGACAACAAATTGGAGGTACCCACTGTTTCAATTGATGGAGAAGCTGAAAGTACAGAGGATGGCCCAGAGACTGTAATAAATGCCAGTTCTGAGAATCCTATGGAGGGAACCTCTCAAAGGGGCCTTCCGGCGGCGGGAGCATCTCCCGAAGGAGCTATGTGTAAAGAGCCCCTTGGTCCAACGACAGATACGTTGACTCCCGTGAGCCAGCCACTAGACCCGCAGAGCCCGTGCTTTGTGACTCAAAGAGACTTTGTAGACCTATCAAGCCCTTCAAGGGCAGAATTGGAAATGCCAAACGAGACTTACTACTCTACTGAGGAGGTAGCTGAAGATCAATTTGCAGAAGCCAAAGAACTGGTCAACTTCCAATGAGGATGGCTTATGATCAATTCGGGGCACCCCATTATGAGGCTCAGCAGTGGGCTCGGCACAGAGTGCAGTCTGTAGCGGTAATGTTCAATGAAATGTGCAATTTGATATAGAGCGATAAGTAAGATGTACTGTGTTGCGTTAATTTTTTTATTATATAACGTTCTGTGTATAGTTACGTGAGTTTGACCCAAGCGGGGCTGTTGGATTCTGCAAAGTGGAGAAAGTAGGGATGTGTTAGGAACCTCCTATGTGCGCTCGGTGGGAGTGTGGCAGGTTCCGCGGCGGCACGCTAGTACAGGGCGCCGCCACGTTGTTGCGCAACCTTGCAGAGGGCACTGAGAGAGTGGGAAGGTCGCGCATGCGCAATGGAAGTGCGTGAATGACGGGCCTGTAAGAGAAAGGCTCCGTTTAGAAACTACAACTCCCATGAGCTCTAGAGTGGTCACCTGATGTGAGGAGCCAATCAGAAGGCTAGGATTACGGGAGGAGGAAAGGGAAGCATGGGGGAAAGACCACGCTAGGCAGAGGGGATCCGGAAGGAAAAGGAGGAGTGTAGGCGGACGCTCACAGAGGTATGCAAGGGAGTCTGGTTATAGTGAAATAAAATAAGCCTTTCATTGCGCCTTTTCCTTAACATCAGGAAACCATCCAAACAAGGGGTAAACAAAGCTTCTATTCACTTGGGAGTATTTCTAGTGAAATACTATGCAGTTCACAACTCCCTTAGATAAGCATGTCTCCCAGCCCCAAACATATAGCATGAAATGAACAGATATAAAAAGTCTTGTAAATAAAAGTCTTATTTGTTCCTTGTGGTTTGGAGGGAAAATCTTCTCTGTCCCTGGTTCAGATCCCTTTTCCTCAGAGTGTGTCAGCATTCAGGTTTAGAAGTTTTCCCTGTGTCTTGAAAGCAGCTCTGCTGTTTCTTCTGGCAGGGCTCAAGACCAGTGTGAGAGTCAAAGACAATCTCTGCTCTGTCTCCAAAGTTCAGCTCAGGTGTGAGCTAAGGAGTCTCTCTTCCTGTCTCAAAAGACAGGCTTTTCTAAGCAATCAGGCAGGTGGTGTTTGTTAATTGACTACCAGCAGTTAACCACCACACTGCTGGTTCAGAGGCACATTACTTGAACAGGGATAACTCCCCTGTTACATACCTCCCCTGTTTGTGCGAAGCTCGGGCTTGCCACGGCCAAAGCCCATCCTTCCACTCTCATTCTAGATATCTCTGTGACTTGAATGAGAGTGGATAGAGGAAGAGAACCCTCAGTCCTGCTGGGATTGGAGCCCTTTCTCCAGTTTATTCGTGTCTCCTCCCGAAGGTGCTTGAGATCAGCACCCCTCAGTCGCTCGAGGAGGACTTTTTCTAAGTATAGTCTTTTTGCTACGTGCGCGGTCATGAGATTTCTGTCGCGTCAGGTGCTCGTCTTATTGTAGGCATACTGTATGGCAGCAGTTGCAGAGCGTTTAAAAACAGCCCTTTGAGTTTTCCACTCTTGAAGCTGTCTCTCTGCCCTTTTCCCACTCAATGGGGTTGCTTGTTCAGCCTCTTTGGGGTTAAGTTGCAATTCCACACCCACTTCCAGAGAATGTCCCATCTTTTCAGCTTCATCAGCTAAGGATTCTTCTGGTTTTGATTCAGCACGTGTACCTTCTTTTGTTGCCTGTTGGGTGGCTGAAGGTTTTTGCTAGTGCTTGTTTAGGTGGTTCAAATTTTGCAACCTTGTCTTTCAGGTGAGCGGTATTCCCAGCTCTCACTGTACCCTTGTCTTCATGGGTTTTTGAGGCTGTGGGATACTGACACTTAGTCAGGGTCAATACTTGTCCTTGTAGGACTGTAATCTCATCCGCGAGAGATCCCTGTTTTTTGAGTGTGTCTTGCAGGTTTCTTCTCAGGGAATTTATCTGCACGCTTTGCTTTCTCTGAGCTTGCTTCCACATTTTTATTGCATTGTGAAGCCCTATGAATTTCTTTGCTCGGGCCACAGTTACTTGTTTTAGTTTCTGGACCTTCTTGTGCTCCCTTTTGTGCCGGGTCACCTGGGTTCTAAGCTTGGCCTCTAGCGATGCTTTGGTGATGCTCAGGGTAGCCTTCAGTTGCTCATGGTGCTTTGCGGGGACATACTGGGTCATCAGACGTTCCTGCATCAATTGAATTTCTTTAACAGCCTGCAGATTTTCTTCCTGCAGAGTTCGCTGCTTCTCCTCGGCCTTCTCGAGGTACATACGCAGACCTTGCAGTTGGTTCTGCAGTCGGTGCTCTGCTTCAAACTTCTAACCTTCCAAAATTCTATTTATTTCCTTAAGCTCGTGTAGCTTTTCATTCTTTTCCTTGACTTCGTCTGTCAACTGAAAATGTTCTTCTTTCAGTTTTAAGTTTTCTCTTTGTAATCTTAAATTTTCTCCTTTTTCAGTCTCTGTACTATTCAGGGCCTCTTTGCAGTCCTCCTTCCATTTACGCACATCTGCTTTGAGAATGACAGTCTCCTGGCGTGAGACATCCTTCTCTAGGTTGAGGGTCTGAAGCTCCTTCTAGGAGACTTGGAGATCTGTATTAAGATTGAAAATCGTTTCTTTAGAAATGTCCAGCTCCTCAGTGAGTCTGTGTAGTTCCTTTCTGGAAACTTCCAGGTCTGTGCGGGAGCTTTTGGTCTCATGATGTGAGGCATCCAGTGCTCTGCGGAGTGTCTGAACCTCTTTCTGAGATACGTCCACCTCTATCCGGACACTGTTGACCTCCTGTTGTGAGGCATTCAGCTCTATGCGATAAGTGTGAACCTCTTGCTGGAAGACTGTCATCTGCTTCAGTGCCTCCTCATACTTCCGCTTTAGCGTAGCCACCATTTTATCAGATTGGCTCTGCTTTTCATCCATGGCAGAAATAGTAGCATTTGCAGTATCTAGCTCAGTCTTGAGATCGTACAATTCTGTTCCAGATTCAGAGTACAGTGCGAGCACCGTCTTCTGTAACTCAGCATTATCTTCTCTTTCAAGTTTCAATTGTTCTCGAAGTAGATCACAGTCACGCCTGGCAATTTTCAGGGCATCTTCAGGGCTGGTCAAGGGATCGTCACTCACTGGTTCCGGCTCCGCTTCCCTGGGATGACTGGTTGAGGGTTCCTCACT
The DNA here is from genome assembly GCF_040206685.1 of Ascaphus truei. Taxonomy (NCBI): domain Eukaryota; kingdom Metazoa; phylum Chordata; class Amphibia; order Anura; family Ascaphidae; genus Ascaphus; species Ascaphus truei. The sequence continues at coordinate 478,015,189 of NC_134483.1, forward strand.
GTTGGCACCGGACAGACACTTCTTTGGGGTACACGACTTCTGCCTTGGGCCCTCTGGATATTCGGTTATCCGCGGGACGAATTCTCCATTTTCTCTAGACTGCAGGGCATCTCGGTCCCCCTTTTTCTCCACAGGATCTGCGGACGTGTCTGATCCTTCCACGGTACATGAAGAACCGCTTTTTTTTCCCGCCTTTTTGTTTTGGATGACGCCGTCCCTTCAGGGATACTGGGGTCTCCATCTTCATTTGAAATTTTAGCAGCGTCACTGGATCCACCCGGCTTTTCTTGCAACTGTAATAGTTGACGGAAATATTCGGTGATCCACTGCTCCCGCTCTTTCTCCTGCTGATCATATTTGTCAAAGGGAGCGGTCTTTTCGGTTCATGCCGAGTTCAGGCACCCCCACCATTCTTGGGGTGTTTTGTGGGTGTGACTCGGTTAAGGTTCCCCGTAAGAGATGTCTTCCTCTTTATTGGACTGGAAGGGCCACTCTTCCGTGGGGTAGGGTTTACCATTTGTATTCACTGCTTCAGCTAAACATTTGAAAACAACAAACGCCTATCCCTTTAAGGGCTAACTCACCTCTTGAACCCTGACTATGGCTGGAAGGCAAACCCCCTATTTCAATGACCATATTACACTTTATTTTGATAGGCAAATGAGGTTCACCTGCTTCAGCAGTCTCTCTCTCTCTCCTCTTGGGATTGGGGAAAAGAGTCCATCTGTGGTTTTGTACGTTTCAGTGCAGTGGTGTGTATCACTTTAACTCTGATCTCTGCTGCATGAGATTTTTTTTTTTAAATTGCTCAGACTGTTTGTAGGCAAAAAGCATTAAAAAAAATCACAGCCAAACTCGGGGTTCCTTAACTTCAAGAACCCCCTCTCGTCCCACTTCGGACACCATATGTAGGCGGACGCTCACAGAGGTATGCAAGGGAGTCTGGTTATAGTGCAATTAAATAAGCCTTTCATTGCGCCTTTTCCTTAACATCAGGAAACCATCCAAACAAGGGGTAAACAAAGCTTCTATTCACTTGGGAGTATTTCTAGTGAAATACTATGCAGTTCACAACTCCCTTAGATAAGCATGTCTCCCAGCCCCAAACATATAGCATGAAATGAACAGATATAAAAAGTCTTGTAAATAAAAGTCTTATCTGTTCCTTGTGGTTTGGAGGGAAAATCTTCTCTGTCCCTGGTTCAGCTCCCTTTTCCTCAGGGTGTGTCAGCATTCAGGTTTAGAAGTTTTCCCTGTGTCTTGAAAGCAGCTCTGCTGTTTCTTCTGGCAGGGCTCAAGACCAATGTGAGAGTCAAAGACAATCTCTGCTCTGTCTCCAAAGTTCAGCTCAGGTGTGAGCTAAGGAGTCTCTCTTCCTGTCTCAAAAGACAGGCTTTTCTAAGCAATCAGGCAGGTGGTGTTTGTTAATTGACTACCAGCAGTTAACCACCACACTGCTGGATCAGAGGCACATTACTTGAACAGGGATAACTCCCCTGTTACAAGGAGGGTGTATGCGTGCAGGGGGTACGTGACCCGTCTGCATAGGCTAGCTTTACCCCATAGGCCCTTAGGAAAAACCCATGAGCCACAGTAGGTTGCTGTGCTGCAGGGACGCCCATAGTGGTACCGATCAGTCACCTTACTGTGTAGACAGTTATGGACAAGCGTGCGGAGCAGGTTTGCTGGTGAGCTGCTTGGGACCAGACAGCTGCACTGCGGACATCAAAGACAAGCAAGGATTCGTCTGACCCTTTTCGAAGCATTACAGCTGTGACCGGAAGGTATTTACATTAAGTGCTCCAACACCGGTCAACAGGCGCTGATCCGGCCTTAGGCATAACTCTTTGAGGACACTAGTGGGTGACCAAAGGCCTAATACATGCAGTCATTCTTTCTATTAGCGCAAGGACACGGTGTGTGGGGCACGCGGTGACGGGACAGAGACATACTCAGTAAGTGCGTGGCTGAGCCACTACTGTACAGGACAATACTCATTAAGAGCGTGGCCGAGTCACTCACGTTATAAGGACACTACCAGTTAACTAGTTAAGGATAAGCGTTATAGCATAAGTGTTATGTTATGTGTTGACTGCTATGATAGAATGCTAGGGTTACCGTGCATTATAGTAAAGTTGGTTGCATCATATAAGTGTATGTATATGTTTCTTGCCCAGGGGAATCTCACATCACTGGGATCCTGGGTAAGTGGAGGCGCTGCGCTATAAGTGTTACCCCAGGCTCCCAGCTAGCGGAGGCTCAGATCTCCTGGAGCCACAGGTTGTGTACAGTGACCAGTAGTCTCTTTGGGAGCGTCAGAAAAAGGGCTACAGTTACATAGTAGATGAGGTTGAAAAAAGACATACGTCCATCAAGTTCAACCTATGCTAAATTTAGATGACAAGAAACTTTATCCTATGTTGAACTTACAGTCTATTGATCCAGAGGAAGGCAAACAAAAAAACCCCAGTGAAACATCATCTAATGATATCTTATAAGGGGGAAAAGAAATTAATTCCAGACTCCAAATATTGCCAATCAGATTACTCCCTGGATCAACATCCTTCCCATATTTACTTATTTGGTATATCCCTGTATACCTTTCCTTTCTAAAAAAAAGATTTTAACACACACATTCCCAGCACGTTCTAACTCCAACACCCACCACATTATTTTTATATATATATATATATATATATATATATATATATATATATATATATACACATGAAGGTCAGTCAGCACACTGCAGTAGAAAAGGTTATAATAGCAGATGCTAGTCCCATAGAAAATAAGTATGATACGAACCAATCCAAAGACCAGTAAAGAGACAGCACACCGCACGGGGTTAATCCAAAAATCTATATTCACAACATGAAATACACGTAAGCCAACGTTTCGGTCCCACAGAGAGACCTTCCTCAGGGCCGTGCAACCCACAAGTGCAAGTGACCACACATATATATATGTGTGGTCACTTGCACTTGTGGGTTGCACGGCCCTGAGGAAGGTCTCTCTGTGGGACCGAAACGTTGGCTTACGTGTATTTCATGTTGTGAATATAGATTTTTGGATTAACCCCGTGCGGTGTGCTGTCTCTTTACTGGTCTTTGGATTGGTTCGTATCATATATATATATATATATATATATATATATATATATATATATATATATATATATATATATCAATAAGAGTGCTACTGAGCGTGGCCAATGTATACAAACAAAAGACAGAGTGCCCAATGCTACATCCAATTGACAAAACATATAAATTAATAAGTATAAAGTATAAATACTTCAATAATAATAATATTTACTTGGTTATTTAGTTAAACCCTTTGGCCAAAGCATCATAAGCCTGTATACCATGTCAAGGTAAACCAAACTAATGCAGGTCCTAACACTACACTGTGAACCTTTCCATTATATATGTACATACGTGGTATGCAGTCTTATGACGTCCAACCTTTTTTTGAACAAATCTATTGGTTCTGCCATCACAGTTTCCATAGGTAATGAATTCCACATGTTAACTGCCCTTACTGTAAAAAACCCTCTCCTTTGTTGCTGGTGAAATCTCCTTTAGGTTGTGAACCATGTCACTCAGTGCTTTGCAGGCTCTTACCCTTTCCCCGGTGTTGGGAGTGATCTTTCGCTTGCTTTACCACTTTACTGAAATGTGTTCTTATTTATACGTAAGTGACAAACAAGTTCCCCTCCCATAGCTTACTTAGTTGGCTTACTCATGTGTATACAAGATATCAAATCTGGTTAATCTTTTTCAAACATGTTTTCTTTGTCTTTGTGTATACTTTTCTAAATTCGGTGATTGCTGAGTTTGACATCAATGAAACCAGGTGCTATTTACATAGTGTTAAGGTGCCTAAGCATATTGAAAGTGATAAAAAGGGCATGGGTTCTTTATCTAACACTTTTTTTTAGATGGCAGTCAGTCCATTTTATAGGATACTGATTATGATTGGAAACTGCAATTATGACATTAAGGTTTTGATGAGAATAAATTTGCCGTTTGTTTTAGGAATAATTATACTGTATTCCAAATGTATTTATGTAATTTAATAGCTGTAAACCTTATTTGTAGCACAGTTTAACTCATACTTAAAGTTGAATTGAAAAGAAGGTTCTGCCAAATGGGCAAACATTGCTGAAATCAACGTATGCATTTTTTCAAATAGTTTGATGCAACAAATAAAGAAAAACAAAAATATAAATGTTCCCAGCACACAAAAGACGGTAAAGGGAATAGTAAGCACATTGTAATTTAATGAAAAACACAAGGTGAGTGAAAAACCACAGTGTACAAATGAGGGGTAGGGGAGGGGAAAGACATGGGGTAGGGTAAACATAAAAGTACAAAGGAAAGGGGGGCGGCAACGTTTCGGGGTGTAGAACCCCTTCTTCAGGCCCGTTCCCAATAGATACTAGGGGCCTCATGCAGTAAGTGGCGCAAAGTCACTTTTTGCCCATTTTGCACCAAAAATGCATACCCCGATTCAGTAAGGGCCGAAAACTTGTCAAATAGCAAAAAACCCGCCAATTTTGTTGGCGGTTTTTTTTCAAAAGGCACTTTGCGCCGCAACTAGCCATGTTTTGAAACCCGCTCAATTCTAGTAGTGGCGAGTAGGTTTGCGCCACTATTTGCCACTCTAGAATTGAGATTTTCACGGCAATCCGTCTCGCCCCAAAAAGTTGACAAGTTACTGGGGAGAGGCTGCGGATGAGCGGCGGAACGGCACTTAGAAAAAATCAGGCCTATTTCCTGCCTGGGATTGATGGCGGAGGTCTCCGGAGCTGATACCATTAATACCAGCACTGGAGACCCCGGCATGCATCCGAGGCAGGAAAAATGCATTTAAAGGCCACTTCATTACCCTAGCGGCTAACCAGCCGTGCCAAGTTTATTGTAGGTAGCGGGGGTGGGTGTAGGGGGTATTTGGCCCTTGGTGGTTGTTTAGGGCTTGCGGGGGGGTTGCGGGTGCACTTAACCCCTTCATGACCTTAGCGGTTAATACCGCTACGGTCATGAAGGGGTTAAGCCCTCCCGCTTCCCACCCGCAAGCCCTAAACAAACCACCATTGGGGCTAATACCCACTTCGGCCACCCCCGCTACCCACAATAAAAAAAATACACACACAACAGCCCGACAATAAATAAATATAAATATATATATATATATATATATATATATATAAATATATATATATTACACCAACAACCCCTATATCCCCCTAAAATACACATATATGCACATCAATGATACTGTAGGCTGGTGGGGGCCCTCGGGTGTTACCCGCGGGCCTGCAGTACCAATTCTGTGCCCCCCCCCATATTAATGTCAAAACACATACATACTTATAAAGAAATAACCCCCCCCCTAACACATACAGTATAGTAATGGGCACAATTACTATTATCCACAAATGGATAATAGTGCATTTGCCCATTTAAAATACATAAAGAACAATAAATACATTAAATACATATTGCACTCACCCTTGTCTGGCTGCCACGATGAAGGCCATCCTCAACTTCATCACCGTCCATGCCCCCTCCGATGTTGCAAAACATGAACAAGAATAAAAACAGCCAATGTAATGTCCCCTAACCCCTTAATCACCCCAGTTATTAAGGGGTTAACCCACCCTCACCCACCACTCGGGAGATCTACATTGTGGGCCACAATGGGGTCCCCATGGGTAGGCCCGCGGCTGTCTGGGGGGCCCCGGGTCAGACCCACAGGTGTCTGAGGGGCCTCGGGTTGTTCCCAAGGGATCTGGGGGCCCACGGGTGGTCCCTACGGGTCCGAGGTGCCCCCACAGATGTGGAGCCACCGGTTCTTCCCTGCAGGTGTCCCCCATGGACCCGGCAGCCGTTTACCCGTGAGAAGCCAGATGAGACCGCAGGTGGTCTCCATAGGTCCCCCGCAGACCTGAGGAAATAGCCCTGTATGTAAAAAAAATAAACATGTCCTATACATTAAATATATCAAACCCCCCCCCCCCCCAACACATACAGTACAATAATGTGCAAAATAACTATTATCCAGATAGGGATAATAGATTATTTGCCCATTATTAAACACATTAAGTAGCATAATAAAATAAATAAAGTTCTACTGACCTCATCAATAAGAAGCCCCCTCGCCAGCAAAATCCGTGTCCTCCGTTGCCAATAAAATACATAGCCAATACATTGCAATTACATTCTGATATCAATTAACCCCTTAATCGGATAATAACCGCAAAGGTAATTAAGGGGTTAAGCCACCCTGGCCCGATACCCACCCTTCACCCATTCATTTGTACAGTGGCTTCATCATGCAACTATATATATACATACATATATATATATACACATGATGGACCAATATACAAAGAAATGTTTAAGGGTTAACTAAAACATAAACAAATAAAAATACCACTTCTCTATATCAGCCACAGTCTAACAAAATCCTATTTCCTAATAAAATCATTCTCATCTGCCAATCAAAAGCATCAAATGCCAATCAAAACATTGAATTTACATTGTATACATGATGCATAAAATCTGTGCACCATGTACACTCTGCCAATCAATGTTAACAATAAAATATTCAAAAGAAAATACACTGAAATCCAAACAAGTATACTATTTAAACCAAGCAAGGCAACCAAAATAAATTACCATTAATTAATCAAATCCCAAAACAATTAAAATACCATCCAAATCAATTACACAATTAACTCTTTTAATCGTTAAACAAACCCATTATCCAACAAAGTTAACATCTGACAAAATAGTAGTACCAAAAAAAACCACTATAAAAAAGCAAGCCTCACCCTGACCTAAAGTACAGCATACAACACCAAAAATTACATCTATCTAATTAATAATAACATTACACACATTTAAGAATAGCAGCATATCAAAATACATTTACATACTGCAAAACAAGCATTCCCAACCAAATCATTTCTTACCCTGTATGTATATATCGATAGAGACATACATACATACATACATACATACATACATACATACAGTGGCAAGAAAAGAGAATGCAAAAAAATTGTATCACATAAAAGAATTACAAAAAACAGTTAAAGTTAAAAAAAAATACATTTCTTTTGTTAACTTACCATTAGCTGCCCCACTCTCCGACTCCCGTTGAACACCAAGCTCTCGAACAAATCCACGCACAGCAACAGGAACCCATAAAATAAAAAAACATAAAATAATAAACCATAAAATAATAAACGAAGCTTGTCTTTTATTTGTAGTCTTCATCTGTGTTCTTCCGTCTTCCGGCTTCTTCTGGGGTCTTCTGGGGGTCTTCTTACTGTCTGCTGCCACGCCCTCTTCCCTTCTTTCTTCCAGAGGTCCGTCCTCCTCGGCGTCTGCCTTCAAAATAAGACAACATAGGCTTTTATAGGCCTATGACGTCACATTGTCGTCATATGGTTACCACGGCCCTGATTGGGCCGTGAAAACCATGTGATTTTGGGGGGGAAAATTAATTTTGATGACGTCATTTAAAGGCAATGATGCTAGCCAATCAGAATGGCTGTGCTTCAATTGCCTTTAAGATGACGTCATGAAAAGAAAGATGGCCGGCCTCACATGGTGCGGTAGCCAATCAGAGCATTGGAACTACATCCCCACTCTGATTGGCCCTAGTGACAGAGGCTTTGAGGAGAATGGATGTGACGTCATTTAAAGCCTGTCACATGGTACTAGAGCCAATCAGAGTTGGTCACCGAGTTGAGCACCGTGTGAGCAGGAACAAGTACTAGCTAACTGCAGCTACGGAACTGGTCTGTATAGTCTAACTATCTAGCTGTTTCTCTTTAAGCCATTTCATGCTAGTGCTCTGCTATGTATTACACCAGATCTGTATAGCCTATCAGTCTAGTGAGTATACCATTTGCATTTAGGCATGTCCTTTGATTTGAGCTGTAGCCTGCTGGACTGTTGCTAAATTTTTGTGTGCCTACAGATTCCCCCTGGATTGTCTCTGTTAACCCTTGGGAGGTTGCATCCATTTACCATTGCCCATTGCTTTGGTGTTTCCTCTGGACTGAGTTTGTTGGGTGGATACATGCATATATCATTGCACATTTTTTGGTGCTATCTTGGGAGATCTGTACAGGGAATAGGGAAGTATCATTAGATACCTAGTATCTATTGGGAACGGGCCCGAAGAAGGGGTTCTACACCTCAAAACGTTGCCGCCCCCTTTCCTCTGTATTTTTACGTTTACCCTACCCCATGCATTTCCCCTCCCCTCCCCCTCATTTGTACACTGTGATTTTCCACTCACCTTGTGTTTTTCATTAAATTACAATTTGCTTACTATTCCCTTTACCGTCTTTTGTGTGCTGGGAACATTTATATTTTTGTATTCTAGTTGGGAGGAATTAGGGTCCTCCCTGTTCCACATTGCACCTACTATTCTATACACATTTGGAGTGCCGTCTATACTTTTGTTGTTCAAATAAAGAAAAACAGACACTCTATAAATGTGACTGTAGTCATGCCATCTATGGCTACTAGTTTACTTCCCTAGTGGCAGTAAGCCCTGGTAAAATCAGGCTGCCAGTAGTCAATATGGGGTTTTCCCCCTCTTTGGTGTTGCACTTGAGTGACAGCGGGAGACAGTGACATCAGGCCTGAGCATGACCAATCATGAGTCGGACCTGATGCCCTCCTCCTGGATGTACTTAAGGGCAGTGCATCCCAAATTCAGTAGTGCCTCTACCCCATTGAGAGAGGCAGGTCACACAACCAATGCCTGCATATTGGACCTTCTCTGATCCTGTTTCCTCCGGGGGAGAGTGAGTGTATACCATACCTCTGCCTCTGCTAGAGAGGCAGGGAAGAGCTGGGACTGCTGCGGGTGCCCTTGGCCTATAGTGAAGGTCCAGAGACCATCCTTCAGTGAGTAGCTGACAGTTGCTGCATTGGGCAGAACTCTGCCGTGTACTGTGCTGCACAGAGTGAATAAACTGTTCCTGTTTGCATATACCTCTGGCCTGTGTGTGATCTTACTGGGGGAGAGGTAATCGGTTCTACCGTGGGAGATCATCTTCTGTTGCCTGGTGCCTACGGCAGATGGAGGCGCTGCACTGCTAAAGAATATGTAGGGTATGATCCCCAGAAGCCTGGTCCTGTGTCCCCACTACCATCGACAGATGACTCAGCCCTCCTGTAACCAGCAGGAATCATGCACCATACGTACCGTAATGGCCAAATCTCCCACCGGGTGAGGGAAACACTGTTACACGAATAAACGACAAATGTGTAATATATTCAATCATGAAGTGATAATCTGTGAAACAAAGTGCAAATAGGGTGGCGCAGTGGATAAAAATAATTAAAATTAAAATTGAATTGTGAATAAAGTGAACGTGAACAAGTTTGCAGCTCAAAAACCCTTAAGTGGATGGTTTGCAGAATCCACTTCAATAGTAGAACGTCTCGGGATCAGGGGAGCGCAGGTATCAATATGTGGAAAAATAAAGGCACAAAATAGTGCAAATACAGTTTTGAATCAAACGATGTGATATATATTATCAGGTGAATGGAAACTCACGTGGCATCAAATAAAATCAGGCATGTCAGAGATCAGAGGCGAATGCTTGACACTGTAGTGATGATGGATAGATAACCCCACAGCTTGATGTCTGATGTGGTTTTAGCAGCACAAACGGCACCTCATCAGTCAGAGTGTATGGGAAAAAAGAGAGGCTTCCACAGCGTAACATGATAATAACAATTTATACACGCAATAAAATTAACACTTACAGGGGCTTATGCAGAGAGGAACGTAAAGTTAAATTTCGCCAGGTTAGAGGCAAAAATTTCCTCATGTAGGCAGTTACTGGCGAGAACTTGGCGGGCCAATTCAAATTCGCCAGATGTGTGGCGAGAAGCGTGATTTCGCCAATGCGGAAACACGCACGATTCCAGTAGCTCCGATGCGCATGAACGCGCCAATCGGAGCTACTAAATGGCGCGTTCAGGGGAAATTTTGCCCGCCAACAAAAGTTGGCTGTATTGTGGCCAGATACCGTGCGCCTCACAATTTAGTAATTTCCTGCACACCGCGCTACCGGAGTACCCTGCATAGGACACAATTAAATGGCAAACCTGCGGCGAATTTAATCCTCTCTGCTCCGTACCTCTCTGCATAAGCCCCACAGTGTCTTAGATCAAAATAGGCACATAAAACAAGCGATATCACCAGCTCCAGTCTCCTACGTCTCTGGCATCACGTTCTGGACCGCAGGAGTTGTCTGGATCTGCTAACACACAATTGGCACGACCGGAACGGGGGTCCTCTGTATCCTCAGTCCTTGCTGTGCAAAGCACCAGCATCCAAGGCTCTGCACCGGACACACAGCAGGTACGTTTGAAGACACAGTCATTATCGTGGGGAGACAACCGGTAGACTTCCGGGCGGCAGCTGATGACGTCACAGGCAACGACGCTATGCGTTTCACTAAACAGTGTAGCTTACGGTCGTGCCAATTGTGTGTTAGCAGATCCAGACAACTCCTGCGGTCCGGAACGTGAGGCCAAAGATGGAGGAGATTTGAGCTGGTGATATCGCTTGTTTTATGTGCCTATTTTGATCTAAGACACTGTGGGGCCTATGCAGAAAGGGCCGAAAAATTGCATTCGCCAGGGTTTCAATTCGCCAGGTTTTTGGCGTGTTAACCTCGTTGTATGCAGGGAGGGCCGAATCCCTGGCGAATGAATGCGCCACCACCATTTGATAAAATGGCTAGTAATCGGTGGCGAGACGGCTGCCTGGCGAGAAACTGCAGAGAAGCCGTCCCCTGGCGAGATGTGTTTGCAGCAGAGAGAGATCCGCTGCTCTCTCTGCGCAAACATCGGCACATTAAAAATTATTTAAAAACCATTTTTATTCATAGTGTACATGTGCAGGGGGTCTCCGGAGCTGAACCGCATTGGTTTCAGGTCCAGGGACCCCCTGCTTCACGAGATACAGGCCCCGTTATGAGGTGCCGGTATCCCTCTGCATTTAAAGGTCCTGATCACGTGACCACGGAATTTAAACAAAGCAGAGGGATACCGGCACCCCCTAAAGGGGCCTGTATCTCGGGAAGCAGGGGGTCCCCGGACTTAAAACCAAAGCGGCTCAGCTCCGGAGACCCTCTTCACATGTACAGTATAAATAAAACACACATATCAATAAACAATCATTCCTACACTTAGCGGCTATCTGCTATGGTAACGAGTAGAGAGGTGAGGGAAAGAACCCAATTTAGCACTCAGGTTCACTCTCTGAAGAATAGTGAATGGTTTAAAACATAATCTTTATTAATAACAGTATATATTAAAAAATGGTTGATAGAACGACGTACTGAAGGTAGGTAGATCCTGAATAAAATAGCCGTGTTGGCTCCGGATCAGACTCATAAGTGTACCAGAGGGTTTTAATAAACTGCTGGTAACATATTAGCACAGAATTCCTGATGTGGACCTGTGTGGTAAGTGAATACTCCAGGTGTGTCCGGGTATGTGCTGAGACTATAAGTCACAATGCTGGTATTATATCCTAGTAGGTGATAGTATATGTGACTTATAGCAACTAACATACATGAAGAGCAAATAAACTATGTACATCAGTTGTAATCAATTCAATCAGTTAAGCTCCCCTGTGTAGGTCTGTATACCCATATAGGTGTCAGGATGACCTTAGGTAACCCACTGAATGTAATGTCCAGGGGTGTGTGGACCTATAGTAACCTGCGTTATGCTTGTAAGGGGTAGGTATCCTGACTGTATATTCTGGGGGTGTCGATGAAGTCCCAGTGAGGGAGACACTGATAGTGGGAGACAGACTTATACCATGAGCTTTTATCAGAGGGCTGGAAACTGGCAAAAACTGAATGATAAACCTCCTTAATGCTGTGCAGAGTAACAGACACAGCAAAACAGCTACAGTATTGCTGTAAGTGAGGTTCCTCAGGACATATGAATATCGGAGCACTGTCCCTGTATACACTGCTGAAAGAGGCTGCGAGTGACCATCGGGGCACTTGTATCCTATGTATATCTGCACGAACAGACTGCCGCATCAACTCGCGGTGTTAGTAAATCATGCGGAGGCAGTGACTGATCTGCGCGTGCACGTGTGTGAAAGGAGCCGACGCGCGCGTTTCGCGAGAGGCTTTCTCAAGGCGAATGGTGAGTATCACTAAGGATACCCTGCAGTTAGGCAGGTATTTATAGGGCCCCCAGTGATGACGTCATTGGTTAAACCCTGATGTGCCTTGATATGCTAGGTTCTGTGAATGAGCACAGTGAGTGTACCAATGTGTATGACTGCATACCCTGCACATTGCAATATTAAAGTTCTGACTTAAATCCTATGTTGTAGCCTTATTGCCAGATACATGCAAAGTGAAGCAATAATGCACTTCAGATCTGCCACAGGGGTAGTAATGGTTGATATTAAGTATGATCATGTGAATAAATAAATCATTTTGTTAGGGTCCAGAGTGGCCCTATGAGTCACTATGTGACCTCTCTAAGGTGGTCTTGGTGGTCTTTGCACAGGATTGGGTAGCTACCTGACGCAGGCATGGCAATGCTACTGGGTTTACATACCAGCAGTGATGAGGACAAGACGCGAATTTGGTGGACAAAGGGGGTACATACATGCATGGTCCAGGGGTAGTGCTTTGGGGAAGTACACTACCGTTATAGGAATGGGGTGTATAGAAATCCCTCATTGAGACCTCTAGGGGCCAGGCTCCCAAGTGTGTAAATCCATTTGGCTTCTATTTGGAGAAGGACTTTGTCCCAGTCTCCTTTCCTAAGTCCTCTTGTTGGATGATCGATCCCACAGAAGGTGATGGCCTTAAGGTCCCCGCCATGACACTGATTAACGTGTCTTGACAGGGGTTTATCAGCCTTATTCCTCACTGTTCCTATATGCTCAAGTACCCGCTGTTTAAGGCATCTGCCTGTCTTCCCCACATAGATCTTACCACAGACACACTTGCCTTGATATATGACACCTATACTGAGGCAGTTGATGAAGCTGCGTATAGGGTACGACTTAGTATCATTCCAATTTCCAAATTGTTTTGTGGTGTTCATATACTGGCAGGCCCTGCATCGCTGGCAGGTATATGATCCGGTAGGTTTTGGTGGTAACCAAGTTCTTGGTGTCTCCTCCACAAAGTGACTATGGACCAGTAGGTCACGTAAGTTCTTAGCTCGTCTGCTAGTCATGGAGGGGCGATCTTTGGTGACTCCTCTTAGGAGATCGTCCGCTCTGAGGATGGGCCAGAAAACACGACCGCACAACCAGATATCTCCAAATTTTTCACTGAACTAGACAACACCTATAGACAACGCATGAGGGCATGGTGGGAGATATTTAGTTTTGAAAACTATTTAGCAGCAGAACTGATTCCTAGAGGCCTACGTGCCAATGTTGCCCCAGCACACAACATAGTGGACGCTGACTTCATCAGATCATGGGAGCTAGTTCTGAAACAATGCTCAATTATGCTTATGAATCTACTTCTGGAATTCCAAAAAGATAAACTTAAAAATATAGAAAGCGAACTTGAGCAGAAACTACTGGAGGTTGACTCTTGGAGACCTAACCCCAAATTTAGCGAACTTGAGGGCAAACTAGAGACTAACCTAGATAAGTTCTCTAAAGAACTCAAGGAACGTAAACGCATCAAGTATGCGAGGGATAAGAAGGATTTTCAGGAAAATAAGATCTTCCGTTATAACTTGACCAAAAAAAAGCCCCAAACTAAGCCACCAGAACAAGCATCATCCACTGAGTGGGAAATATCAGACAGCGAGGATGAAAGACCACTATCACTGCTAACTGAGGGTATGACACATCAGCTTGCCTCCACATCACATACCCTGCCCCCACCCCAGGTTCCTTTTTTAGAACAGCACCGAACTGCATCAGGCCAAAAACCCAAAGGAAAACAAGAAGAGGAAAGGGTCTGGGTGCTAAGGAGCCGAGCAACAGGGTCACAGTATCAGAAGAAGAAGGGGAAACCCCCGAGATACTAAACAGTGCCAAACTACAGATAGTGAATCTGTCGGACATGACTCTAAGTGAACACCATCTAAAGCTACTTAGCAAAGGCCTGTCTTATTCTCCTACAACAAGCATGGACCTATTCGAGTGGGTCAAAGATGTTAACCTTTTCGGCAGGAAATTGAAACTCCACAAATTCTTCCGTCTAAGAGAGATTAGAATAGCTAACTCAATGGACGTAACACCCCTTGATACACAAGACATGGAGATACATGAAAATTTAAGAGCACTTCTAGAGGAGAGTGAAAGACCTCCTGGTGAGGGCCCGTTTACTGACCTACGACCAAGCTCAAAGTTCATTCCCTTCAGTGAAAACTTCTCGAATATTGATGTATTCGTGGATCTAGTTACTAAAGACTTAGAACATCTTAAATTGAGTAGACTCCCTAACAACTTGACTATTGAGGAGAGAAAAGCACTCAAGGAACTAGCCACAAATGACAAAATAGTCATAAAACCATCGGACAAAGGGGGAAATCTAGTAATTCTCAATAAAAACAGCTATAAAAAGGAAAATTTGAGACTTCTATCAGACCCCCTCTGTTATGAGACACTTGAAGGAGACCCCACAATGAAATTCAACACTGAACTGATTAACATTCTTCAAAAAGCCCTTGAAGACAAGGTCATTGATAAAAATGAATTAGCCTATATATGGGTCAAAACACCAAAAATAGCTACTTTCTACAGCCTGCCCAAACTACATAAAAACAAGACTCCCCCTCCAGGCAGACCAATTGTGTCTGGAATAGGAAATCTTACCGAGCGGGCAAGCTCCTATGTAGACCGAGTACTCAGGCCTTTCGTCAAGGCCCTACCATCCTACTTGAGGGACACTAAGGATGTCCTTAAAAGGCTGGACGATGTATGTATCAGCGAAGACACCATCATGGTCAGCCTTGACGTAGAGGGTCTTTATACTAGCATTGACCATGAATATGGCCTTGAGGCAGTATCCTACTTCCTAAAGACAAGGGGCTGCTGGTATACCAAACATAATACATTCACCTTAGATCTGCTCAGATTCGTGTTGACACGGAACTACTTTCTTTTTGACCGTAAAATATACCACCAACTTAGGGGCACGGCAATGGGAACCAAATGTGCCCCCACTTATGCCAACCTCTACCTGGGATGGTGGGAATCCCAGGTAGTATTTACAGAAGGTCTGGAGGCATATACTGATCACATTGACCTCTGGGTCCGCTACATCGATGATGTGTTCATCCTGTGGCGAGGCCCAGAGGAAGTCCTCAAAGAGTTCATTAGTAAGCTCAACACGAACATGTTCAATCTCCACCTTACATTGGAATACAATAAGGACACCATGTGTTTCCTAGATTTACAAATCTCAAGGGGCAATGAGGGCCTTCTTCACACCACCATTTATCGCAAAGCAACTGCCACAAATAACCTTTTGGAAGCCAGCAGTCACCATCCGAGGGCCCAGGTTCATGGCATACCGACAGGCCAATTCCTCCGACTCAAGAGGAACTATAGCACTGATCAGGAGTACGAAAAACAGTCAAAAACTATGACACAACGCTTTGTGGATAGAGGGTATAGCCGGAAGAGTATCAAAAAGGCCTATAAGAGAGCAAAATATACCTCACGCAGAACCCTCATAATGGACAAACCACCCACAATACAAGACAAAGTGATCCGTTTCATAGGTACTTTCAACCGAGAATGGCCTAAGGCGAGAGCCATCCTGGAAAAACACTGGCCCATCCTCAGAGCGGACGATCTCCTAAGAGGAGTCACCAAAGATCGCCCCTCCATGACTAGCAGACGAGCTAAGAACTTACGTGACCTACTGGTCCATAGTCACTTTGTGGAGGAGACACCAAGAACTTGGTTACCACCAAAACCTACCGGATCATATACCTGCCAGCGATGCAGGGCCTGCCAGTATATGAACACCACAAAACAATTTGGAAATTGGAATGATACTAAGTCGTACCCTATACGCAGCTTCATCAACTGCCTCAGTATAGGTGTCATATATCAAGGCAAGTGTGTCTGTGGTAAGATCTATGTGGGGAAGACAGGCAGATGCCTTAAACAGCGGGTACTTGAGCATATAGGAACAGTGAGGAATAAGGCTGATAAACCCCTGTCAAGACACGTTAATCAGTGTCATGGCGGGGACCTTAAGGCCATCACCTTCTGTGGGATCGATCATCCAACAAGAGGACTTCGGAAAGGAGACTGGGACAAAGTCCTTCTCCAAATAGAAGCCAAATGGATTTACACACTTGGGAGCCTGGCCCCTAGAGGTCTCAATGAGGGATTTCTATACACCCCATTCCTATAACGGTAGTGTACTTCCCCAAAGCACTACCCCTGGACCATGCATGTATGCACCCCCTTTGTCCACCAAATTCGCTTCTTGTCCTCATCACTGCTGGTATGTAAACCCAGTAGCATTGCCATGCCTGCGTCAGGTAGCTACCCAATCCTGTGCAAAGACCACCAAGACCACCTTAGAGAGGTCACATAGTGACTCATAGGGCCACTCTGGACCCTAACAAAATGATTTATTTATTCACATGATCATACTTAATATCAACCATTACTACCCCTGTGGCAGATCTGAAGTGCATTATTGCTTCACTTTGCATGTATCTGGCAATAAGGCTACAACATAGGATTTAAGTCAGAACTTTAATATTGCAATGTGCAGGGTATGCAGTCATACACATTGGTACACTCACTGTGCTCATTCACAGAACCTAGCATATCAAGGCACATCAGGGTTTAACCAATGACGTCATCACTGGGGGCCCTATAAATACCTGCCTAACTGCAGGGTATCCTTAGTGATACTCACCATTCGCCTTGAGAAAGCCTCTCGCGAAACGCGCGCGTCGGCTCCTTTCACACACGTGCACGCGCAGATCAGTCACTGCCTCCGCATGATTTACTAACACCGCGAGTTGATGCGGCAGTCTGTTCGTGCAGATATACATAGGATACAAGTGCCCCGATGGTCACTCGCAGCCTCTTTCAGCAGTGTATACAGGGACAGTGCTCCGATATTCATATGTCCTGAGGAACCTCACTTACAGCAATACTGTAGCTGTTTTGCTGTGTCTGTTACTCTGCACAGCATTAAGGAGGTTTATCATTCAGTTTTTGCCAGTTTCCAGCCCTCTGATAAAAGCTCATGGTATAAGTCTGTCTCCCACTATCAGTGTCTCCCTCACTGGGACTTCATCGACACCCCCAGAATATACAGTCAGGATACCTACCCCTTACAAGCATAACGCAGGTTACTATAGGTCCACACACCCCTGGAAATTACATTCAGTGGGTTACCTAAGGTCATCCTGACACCTATATGGGTATACAGACCTACACAGGGGAGCTTAACTGATTGAATTGATTACAACTGATGTACATAGTTTATTTGCTCTTCATGTATGTTAGTTGCTATAAGTCACATATACTATCACCTACTAGGATATAATACCAGCATTGTGACTTATAGTCTCAGCACATACCCGGACACACCTGGAGTATTCACTTACCACACAGGTCCACATCAGGAATTCTGTGCTAATATGTTACCAGCAGTTTATTAAAACCCTCTGGTACACTTATGAGTCTGATCCGGAGCCAACACGGCTATTTTATTCAGGATCTACCTACCTTCAGTACGTCGTTCTATCAACCATTTTTTAATATATACTGTTATTAATAAAGATTATGTTTTAAACCATTCACTATTCTTCAGAGAGTGAACCTGAGTGCTAAATTGGGTTCTTTCCCTCACCTCTCTACTACTGTATACACCCAAAGCACCGTTCACAATATCATTCATTCATTTGTGGCTGCAGCAGGGGCTCCCCTATTATCCCCACTCCTGCTATGGTAACGAAGCAACATTAATGTATTTTTAATAATAGTGTACTGTGAGCAGGGGGTCTCTGAGCCACAAATCAATGCGGTTCAGCTCAAGGGACCCCCTGCTCCCGCACAATATTATTAAAATACAGAAATGCTACTTCATTACCATAGCGTATAGCCGCTAAGGCAATGAAGGGTTAAGGCAGAATAGCATGTTTATTGGGGACAATTGCCCCCATTAAACATTGCAATAAACAACATACACCCCCTGTGTATTTAAATTACATAAACAAGAATAAATAAATTAAATACATATAGCACTTACCCATTACCGGTTGCCACGATGAAGGCCATCCTCATCTTCATCCTGCCCATGCCCCCTCCGCTGCTGCAAAACAGACACAAGAATGAAAACATCCAATGTAATGTCCCCTAATCCCTTAATCACCATAGCGGTTATTAACCGCTACAGTCATTAAGGGGTTAGCCCACCCTCACCCACCACTCGGGATGCCTACATACCCTCCCACACTAACCCCCCACCCCGTGAGGCCTAACCACCCTCACCCACTACCCACAAGGGAGGCCTACCCACATACCGTTGGGGAACCCCCCCCCCACCACCCCCAGTACCCACAATAAAAACAATACAGTGACCCACAATAAACATCATTCTATTTATTAAATACATTACCCACCCCCTGTGCCCCCCCATAAATACACGATTTATCCTTTTACAAACAGGGTTCATAACACAGCCCCACGCGTGTCCCCGGTGGGTTGGCGGGGCACCTGACAGACCTACAGGGTACCAGCAGCCCTTTTCAAACAGGTTCTGGAGGTCTGCTGGTGGGTCCCGCCAAGCGCCATGGCCTCCAGGTGGTCTCCTTGGGTCACCGTGGGCCACAATTGGGTCCCCACGGTAGGCCCAAGGATGTCTGGAAGCCCCGGGTCAGACCCACAGGTGTCTGCGGGGCCTCTGGTGGTTCCCACGGGGGTCTGGGGAACTCAGGAGTGCTCACTATGGGTCGGCGGTGCCCCCACGGATGTGGGACCACAGCTTCATCCCCGCAGACTACGGGTCCGCGGTGCCCCCACAGATGTGAGGTCACCGCTTCATCCCCGCATGTGTCACCCGTGGAACCACCAGCCTGATACCCGTGAGATAGCCAAGGAGGCCCGCAGGTGGTCTCCAGAGGTCCCACGCAGAACCACGGAACAAACCCTGAATGTAAAAAAAATAAACCTGGCCTATACATTCAATACATACCCCCCCCCCCCAACACCTACAGTACAATAATGTGCAAAAGAACTATTATCCAGATAGGGATAATAGATTATTTGCCCATCATTAAAAACAATAACTAGCATATTCAAATAAATTAAGTACTACTGACCTTATCAATAAGAAGTCTCAGTCGCCAGCAACATCCTTGTCTTGCCCACAAAACACATAGCCAATACAAAGCCAATACATTGCAATAACATTCAGATATCAATTAACCCCTTAAATACCATATCGGATAATAACCGCAAAGGTAATTAAGGGGTTAAGCCACACTGGCCCAATACCCACCCTTCACCGATGAATTTGTACATTGGCTTCATCATGCAAATATATATAATAAATATATATATATATATTTGCATGATGAAGCCAATGTACAAATTCATGGGTGAAGGGTGGGTATTGGGCCAGTGTGGCTTAACCCCTTAATTACCTTTGTGGTTATTATCTGATATGGTATTTAAGGGGTTAATTGATATCTGAATGTTATTGCAATATATATACACACAGAGAGAGAGAGAGAGAGAGATATACACACATGATGAACCAATATACAAATAAATGTAGAAGGGTTATCAAAAACATGCTGTACTCAAAATAACAGTTCTCCATAAATACACACTACAATACAATTAATTTCCTTTCATAATCCTAACTGATATTACAATCAAAAAGATCAAAAGCTAATCAAAAACCTCAAATCACAATCAACACATTGCATTTACATTGTATATATGATGCATACAATCAAAGCATCATATACAATCTGCAAATGAATGTTTACAATTACATTGCAAGCAAAATACAGATAACTCCAAACAAATATACTATTGTAACAAATCCGCTAAACATAAATCAATTACCATTCATTAATGACATCCCTAAACAATTTACATTCCATCCCTAAACAATTTACATTCCATCCCTAACAATTAAACAATTAACTATTTCAAACCTGCAACTGAACAATGTAGCCTGTGAAAATATATAAGTACCAACAAGCATAAAAAATTGACAACCAAGGCTAACCCTGACCTCTAATACAACATACAATAGCAACGATTACATCTATCTAATTTTAAAATACTTTAAACACACATTTAAGCATAGATGCATAGTCAAATTAATTAAAAACACATCAAATCAAGCTTTTAAAACACTATCATTTCTTACCCTGTATGTATATATCTCTCTAAACATACATACATACATACAGTGGCAAGAAATTATATACCACAGAAAATTAAATAAACATGTAAAGAAAAGAATTTAAAAAAATTAACAAGTTGAATTAAATACATTTCTTAAGTTCACTTACCATTACTTGACCCCTCCGACTCCCGTTGAACACCTTACTCTCGAACCAATCCACCAGGCATAGGAACCCATAAATAAAAAACCATAAAAAAATAAACATTACACTAAAAATCCAAATCAATCCACGGGTCTTCTAATTGTAATCCTTCTTCATCTGTATTCTTCTTTCTTCTATCTTCTTCCGGGGTCTTCTTCCCGTCTTCGGCCACGCCCTGGCCTTCTTCTTCTGTAGGAGGTCCTTCCTCCTCGGCGGCTGGCTGGCTTCAAAATGAGACGACATAGGCTTTTAAAGGCCTATGACATCACATTTTCATCATATGGTTCCCACGGCCCTGATTGGGCCATGAAAACCATGTGTTTTGGCCGATAAAAAAAAAAATGATGACTTCACTTAAAGGCAATGAAAGCACAGCCAATCAGAATGGCTTTGCTTCAATTGCCTTTAAGATGACATCATGAAAAGAAACATGGCCGTACACACATGGTACGGTAGCCAATCAGAGCGTGGGAACTCCATCCCTTCTCTGATTGGCTCTAGTATACCATGTGACAGAGGCTTGGGGGAGAAAGGATGTGACGACATTGAAAGCCTGTCACATGGTACTAGAGCTGGGGGTGATTTTGGTCCTTTGGCGGCGCTACATAGATGACGTCATATTCGTATGGAGAGGAACGTCCTGTGAGTTAGAAAAATTCAAAATAAATCTCAATAATAATAATAAAAACTTACATTTTACATTTAAGCAAAGTAGGACTTGCATGGAGTTTTTGGACCTTCATATATATATCGAAAACAATATCTTACAAACAAAAACATTCTATAAACCAGTCCAAGCGAACTACTATCTCCTAGCCAGCAGTAACCACAATCCAAAATGGATCAGGAATATTCCTAAAGGTCAGCTGGTTAGGATCAAACGCAATTGTTCTGACCCTTTGATGTTCGATGTACAGGCACAGGATTTAAAACAAAGGTTTATTGACCGTGATTATAACAAACATGAGCTAGAGAAAGCGATAGATACTGTACGAGATATGACAAGATCTGATTTATTAGAATATAAACCAAAAAATAATCAAAATAATACACAGAGTACAGTGGCTTTTATTACACAATACAATTCTCTAGCTCCACAGATTATCAAAACCTTTGGGAAATATTGGAGTCTTCTTAGACAGGATGACACTTTGAAAATGCACCTGAAAGAAAAACCAGAAATATATTTCAGGAAAGCAAATAATCTCAAATCAAAGTTGTCACCTAGCTGCCCTCTCAGTAAAAATTCACTCACTAACAGAGGGAGATTCAATGGTTACTTCCCATGTTCTAAGTGTATAGCATGCCAATATAGTATTAAGACAAATAAATTTACATCCTATATTACACAGAAAGAATATGTTATAAAAACGTTAATAAATTGTCACAGTCAGTTTGTCATCTACCTTTTGGAATGCCCGTGCGGTCTACAATATGTGGGCCGCACGGGCAGATCATTACAAAGAAGATTGGGAGAACATATATACAATATCAAAAGAGGCTTTGAGTCTCATAATGTTTCTCTCAATTTCAAAACAAAACGTGCACAGAGCCCAGAAGGCTTAAGGTGCAATGCCATTGAATGTCCCACATTCTGCAAGAGAGGAGGATACAAATTAAACTTCATTTCCAAGAGTCCTTTTGGATTTATGAATTAAAAACGCTTAGTCCTCAGGGGTTAAATATTGAATTTGATTTATCAGCCTTTCTCAAATAGAATTGCACAGTACATTGTTTGCCGACTAGATTTTGAGATGTTGAGATTTTGGATTTTAGAATCTTAGGGTCTTAGAATATTTCTCATCCAGCTGTGCGATTGCCTGTTATATGTTAAATTTTCATTAAATTTTCATTTTTTCAATTCTAATTAATTTGATCACTTTTTCATACACTTAATTATAATTCTTTTATACACCATTAAGCACTACACAAATCAAATAAATTATTTAGTACACTATCTCTATTAAGATATAATTATAATATATAGTTTAGGATCACTAATCTTAAATCTTAAAACAATATTGTCACTTTTTATACTTCATATACTTAATTGATTAGTTCACATATTAATTATAAGAATAATGTCTTAAGGTTCCTTCTTGACACACAGCCTCTCACATTTAAATCAGCATTTAGTCCAATTGTATGCAGCTGATCATGTTTGTCTGTGACTATTAACATCATGTTATTGAATTTGTTGTTTGTAATCAATCCAGCAATCAAATGTATACATTGGCTTATGTGTAGTGATTGATTATATATGGTAAAATACTATTTAGTAAGATCATTTCTTTCACACCTGTAGAATCACAACCAAAGCCTGTATACATTTTTTGCTATTATTTTCTACCAATTTGCTCATTTGCTTCTTTTCATTAACTTGCTTATTTTGCTTAATTGTCAATTGGCTTTTTTCATTCTTTTTTCATTCATTTGCTCATTTGCTAATTTGAATACAGATTTATGTATACAGTATGTTGCATTTATATTGCAATTAGAATGTCTTTCTATGTATATTGCATACTAATGTTATATCTCTTTGATTTATTTGCTCATTTGCGATTTTGCATATAGATTTATCTAAGTGTTGCATCCATGTTGCAACTAGAATGTCTTTCTATGTATATTGCATATTTAATGAATTATCTCTCTGATGGACTACCATTTCAATTTTAATTCGTGAGACTCTCCACTCAATTAGGAGTCATCTAGTCAATTATTAACATGAATTAAGGAAAGGGTATATATATATATGTAACGGGTATTCCACCCCACCCAATCTCATATGTAGTGTGGGTGAGTAGAACATGTAGTGTTACCGGTGTGGTGCGTATACCTGCAGGCTCACAGGAGGTCAGAGCCTCCGCTAATGAGAGCCTGGGGTGAATCCTCTGGAACGAATCTTCTTTTACAGCGCCTCCACCTATGTAGGATTCTATGGACGTGTAGAATGACCCTACATAGGAACCCAATTAGAAACCACACACACAGTCAGTGATTATATATAACTACTTTACTTACAAATAATATAATAATCCATTACATAACATCATAACCTGTGTCCCTCTCACGAGGAGACACTACCCGTGGTGACATCTCGCAGGACGATTCCCCGACACCAGGTGATCCCACCCAGTGTCCCAAGAACCCCACCTAATGTCCTGTACTCCTACAGAGATAGTCACTGGGTGACTGCGCAGTCACTAAAACCTCTAGGCCTGTTGGTGCACATATAATATTGATACCTTCCGAGCACTCCGATGCTCGGGCCTGCAACACTCTTCTCAAAGGGTCAGACGTCCGTCTGATCCTTTCCAGGTACTCTGCCGGTGGACCCCAACGAGGGTCCCACCGCTCCACGGGAACTGCAACCGATCACGGCAACACCAACCGCATGGGAACAGCAACCGCCACTATCAGCTTTCTGCCTAACTACTTCTAGAGTGACAGCAACCCTAACCTAGGGCCTGTCCCTGAGGAACCGCAACCTGGGATGGCTTGGGGAAAACTCCTAGGGCCTGTGGAACATTAACCTGCCCCCCTTCCCCTAGCTACCCAGTCTCAACTGTAACTGCTAATCCTAACAGCCTAACGCACCTGCAGCCAACACTCAGCTCACACTGTCAGCCTGCAGGGATCCACACACACTTCACACACACTGCACGCACTGCGCCCAGCACATGCAGCGACACACACACAGACAGCTGCAATCACACACAGCCACCTGGACCCCGTAGCAATCCACTGCACACACGCTGTGCCTATTTGCCAGTGCGCCAGCACTACCCGCTGTGGCACTGCCAAACCTGCACCTTACACACACTAAGGGCGACCTCCCTATCTAGGGCCGTCCCTTATCAGTTACCCACTAACCTGGTGGGGAGTTGGGGCCTACCTGGAGGGTGAGGGTACCTATCAGGATGCAGGAGCTGCACTCACTCCCTGCATCCTTCCTTCCCCTTCAGCTCCGCTGCTCCAACTGACGTGACCAAAACCCGGGAAATGTATCTATTCTCCCTCCAGGGCAGTCCTACAGCCCTATTGGCTCCTATCAAGCACCTGGTGCCTGCCTCGCTATGCCTCATGGGAATTGTAGTCCCGAGGCCCTTACTATAACATTGGGGCCGCATGCGGTCCTCCCATCTGCCTACACTAACTCCTAATGGCCGCCTCAAGCTCTCCCTATGCTTCCCTACTCTCGCGCGACCTCCTAAGAGCTGCCTTAGCTCCCTAACCCTATCTGCGCATGCGCGACCTATCTGGGGCTCTCCTGCCCTCGCGCGATCACTGCGCATGCGCGACTTGAAGCGCAATGGCGGCGCCCTGCTCTGCGGCCGCTGGGACCTTAGAGACGCGATCGCGGCCTTAGCAACGGCCCGATCGCGTCCCCGGCAACCGGCCGCAGGCAGGAGAAGCCGCGCTGCTCCCTGCTCCAGCCCCCACCCTTGGAAGCAGCCGTCGGGTTGTTCAGTACCCACGATCGAGCTGCACCAGGGGAGGGGGGTCTCCAGGAGCTGCTGGGGACCAGGGTTACATATATATATATGAGTATGGACACATGCAGTAACTATCCCTGAGGAAGAAACCCACTATTAGGAGTTTCAAAACATGTAGGAGGTCTTTTGGCATTACTGAGACACCGTAGCTGGGGAGAACAAGTGGTGACGTCACAGGAGGAGTTGATCGGCTGAACTCTGGGAGAAAGCAGCAAGCAGTGTGCAGCAAGCAGATACCCGAGCAGAAAAGGAGATCCTCTTCCGTGGATTGACGCAATTTCACCTCGCAGCAAGCGGTCCCATATGCTGATAAGACCATTTCAATAACGCTTATGTCCTAGTCACTTCTGCTGTCCCTGGATAATGCACTATTACAGTGTGTATGCTTGTTTTCTCTTTTTCTGTTGAGGAATCCATCAAGAAAAGAACTTTGTCTACAATCACAATTAAACCATTCCTCAGCGCCACAGGAGGTGTCTTTCCCCAACATTACCAAATATGGAATGTAAATTGTTTAGGGATGGAATGTAAATTGTTTAGGGATGTCATTAATGAATGGTAATTGATTTATGTTTAGCGGATTGGTTACAATAGTATATTTGTTTGGAGTTATCTGTATTTTGCTTGCAATGTAATTGTAAACATTCATTTGCAGAATGTATATGATGCTTTGATTGTATGCATCATATATACAATGTAAATGCAATGTGTTGATTGTGATTTGAGGTTTTTGATTGGCTTTTGATCTTTTTGATTGTAATATCAGTTAGGATTATGAAAGGAAATTAATTGTATTGTAGTGTGTATTTATGGAGAACTGTTATTTTGAGTACAGCATGGTTTTGATAACCCTTCTACATTTATTTATATATTGGTTCATCATGTGTATATATATATATATATATATATATATATATATATATATATATATTTGCATGATGAAGCCAATGTACAAATTCATGGGTGAAGGGTGGGTATCGGACCAGTGTGGCTTTACCCCTTAATTACCTTTGCGGTTATTATCCGATATGGTATTTAAGGGGTTAATTGATATCTGAATGTTATTGCAATGTATTGGCTTTGTATTGGCTATGTGTTTTGTGGGCAAGACAAGGATGTTGCTGGCGACTGAGACTTCTTATTGATAAGGTCAGTAGTACTTAATTTATTTGAATATGCTAGTTAATGTTTTTAATAATGGGCAAATAATCTATTATCCCTATCTGGATAATAGTTCTTTTGCACATTATTGTACTGTAGGTGTTGGGGGGGGGGGGATGTATTGAATGTATAGGCCAGATTAATATTTTTTACATTCAGGGTTTGTTCCGTGGTTCTGCGTGGGACCTCTGGAGACCACCTGCGGGTCTCCTCGGGTATCTCACGGGTATCAGGCTGGTGGTTCCACGGGTGACACATGCGGGGATGAAGCGGTGGCCTCACATCTGTGGGGGCACCGCGGACCCGTAGTCTGCGGGGATGAAGCGGTGGTCCCACATCCGTGGGGGCACCGCCGACCCATAGGTGCGGGGATGAAGCGGTGGTCCCACATCCGTGGGGGCACCGCGGACCCGT